>NC_141174.1:70097500-70337500 GCF_055505025.1 Bos grunniens | reverse complement strand
TCGGAATTGGGGGGAAAAAAAGCATTTTGCAATTTAGCATGTTTTCTTAGGCAGAACTACCAAAAGTAAAAAAGTGGTTGTAGAAAAAATATTTGATTAATTTGCTATCACGTGGATGCTTGCTTTGAAAAGCACCTGAACACGACGCATCTTTTCCCATTATGAAGTTCTCATTTTTATAAAAATTTATAATGTTAAAATGATCATTTTATTCAATGTCAAGTAGATGCTCATTTATAGCTATCAAAACATTTGGAAAAGAGAAGCATAAGATTTATTTTGGCTTTGGACAGCTTATTCAGTAAACATTTTTTTATTTGCTCATTTGTAAGGATAAGGCGAAGAATAAAATCTAATTTATTATTTTATTGGAAGTCGGTATCAGAGTGATGCAGGACTGTGGATTTAAGAAATCTGTAAATCTCTTTAATAAAGGCCTGGGGAATTATTAGCAAGGACAAATGTAAAATGCCTGACAGTTACATTTCTAAAAGAAAAACACAATAATCTCATTAAAGAAATTACTGACAGCAGCTCACAGATGTTAATGGTTGAAGTAACAAAGGACATACAATATCAGAAAGTAGATTATCCTTTTCCTCTTTTAGAATTTTGCTATCGATCTAACTTATTGGGCATATCAAAATAACAAATTGTAGTTTTTCACTCAACAACCTTCTTTTGCAGTAATAGTAAGCAATTTAGAATAAAATACATTTTTAGATGATAAATAATTATAATTTAAACAAAAAGAATTGTGAAACCCATTAGAGGAAGAAGGTTAGATGAAAATGATACTGGGTTCTGCAACATAAGACCTATAAGGAAGACTGCCCTGAAGCCAGTCAAATAAAATAGTAGTTACAGTCTGCAATATATGTATATTTTATAAATTTATATAGTTATTTATATGAAAATATTTTGAATCTTGAAGGCTATACAGGACATTATTTAGATATATGCAGTGATTTCATAGTCTTAGGAATTAGAATTGTATTAATTTTTTTCTTTCTCATGCTCACTTTCTCTTGTCATCCTAAACAAGGAATGAGTGAATTATTCACCTAAATAAAAGTCTAAGAACAGCCCAATAAGCAAGAAAGTGTGTTTTGCTTTAAAGGAAAAAAAGGCAGATGTAAAGTATTAGCTATATTATCTTCCTAATAATCTTAGATACTAGGAGACTAGGTGATTGGGTTCAGTTTTTGTCTAGCTAGTGCTTTTTGAGATACTTTGTTCAATATGCCAAATTATGCTATGTATCCTGCTGTTTTACATCATAATGAATATTACCCATTTGGATTAAAACTAAGAAAGATGGTTTGTACACTTAATTCTTTAATCTTTCATCTGAGCCTCTTAAATGTTTCAGTGTTCTGAAAGCTGCACATTTCTCTAAGATGTAGTAAATATTCAATTATGTCCATTCTGTACTTGAAAAAAATGAAGGCACTTAGAGACTACTGATTGGAATAATATTTTCAAATATGTTAACGTAGCTCAAGAATCTTAAATCCTAGGCTGAGATTCACTGGGCATACTGCCCAACAACGACCTCAGCAGCAAGAATCTGAACCCCAGTACATTATGGGAATTTAGACAAGTCTCAGATGAGGACTGTTTTTGCGTTTTTCTACATCAAAATTTGAAAAGAAATGGTTTACATTTTCGGTGCAACTTCTTTGATGGGAGGGAAATATCTGGAAACTTAGGAATGTCTCTCCTGGTTTAGGAAGAGACATCTTTATGCCTTAGTACTAGGACAACTTAAAATATATTGTATGTAGATAAAAATACTATTCCACAACACAAGTCAAGAGATATTTAACATAGTGGTTAAACCATATAGTAAATTTTTCCTAGGATCTTTACTTGCCAAAGTAAAATTTTACTTAAAAGTCTGTATGATTTATACATTAAATTTTATCATATAACTTGGAAAAACAACAATATTTTAATTTTTAACATTTTTATCTACAGTCTAAAAAGTCAAGTCTTTATTTCATCTTTGGGTTGTGAGTTATTGGTACAATAAAAGAGAAGCTGAAAAGTAAAGTAAGAAGAAACATTTTTCTAAAGAACCAAGTCAGAAAAATGGAAGGAAGGAGTGGAATTCTTTTCATTTAGGGCATAAGAAGCCATTTAGATAGCATATATGTTGTATTTGTGCAAGAAAACATTTTTACATAGATTTGTTCATAATTATAAAATACCTTTAATGTATCAAAGTTTCTTAGAGGAGTCAAAATGAACTGAGTAAGCACTGATATGTCGAATTGGCTTAAGGGTTTATAAGGTTATTTTGGGGAGATATGGGTAAGAAGAGCTCTAATAGGGTCTAACAAGAATTATTTTACATGTAGCAGAAACTATCTCATAAACATAATTAAAATATCCATAAACATAATTAAAATACCCTTACTCTTGGAAACTTATAAATGAAAATATGGAGCTGGCTCAGACTTTCCCCAGAATTTCCTGGTAGATTAGGAAGGGGAAAAGATCTAGAAAGACATATATATTAGTTTGTCCATGTGTCTAGAAACGAAACAGTAACATTTACAGAGCACCAATTCTGTGCTTTTATGGATGTTTCCTCACTTGAGATGGTTGGGTGGCATCACCGATTCAATGGACATGAGTTTGAGTAAACTCCGGGGGTTGGTGATGGATAGGGAGGGCCTGGCATGCTGCAGCCCATGGGGTTGCAAAGAGTCAGACATGACTGAGCGGCTGAACTGAACTGGCTGAACTGAGGTGAACAGAGCTGAAGTAAATGAAGCACAGCTGCACAGTAGGAGATCCGTGCGACGCCCGTGCCTGTCTGTGCTCAGCTGCACCGCGTTGTTCTGCAGCTATTATACTCTTCTGTTTAAAACACATCCTATATTTGTTTACTTTACTTATTTCCGTGGGGTTTCGTTATTTTCACATGTGAGATGGGTTTAACCACTTATTTTGCCAAGAAAAAATGGACAAAGAGGTAAATAGAAGCACAGAGAAGTACTAAATCAGTTTGGATGTTTAAATAAAGAAAACAGCTGGGCCTAGGATTCTTTGGATGTTAAAATAGCGTTCTCCAGCAGACTTCACTACACATTTTTTAGGGTCAAGTTAACATAGGTAAAACTAACCCTTTCCCCTTCTGTATTCAATTCAAGGGCAGGCAAAGCCTCAGGGTAGACCTACATTTCTGATTCAAGAACATGGTTACTCTGTTAAGCATCACAATGAACTTAGAGTTCTTAGGTGATCAGAGGAATGACTTCTAGGAAGTTAAAACAAGCCAACCAACCCATGTGTATGGTGGTGGGAAGGTTTGCTTCAGTTGAGGTACTACCTTTGCCACTTCTCCCCCATCCTCAAATATCCAGTGACATTACTATTGATTAGACAATGAGCTATGAATGGAGATAAAAAATGAATTAAATTTGTCCTCCAAGAGACTTCTTTTAGGGCGCTGCTTCTGTGTAGATGCAGTTTAGAGAAATGACTTGCCCAGAGAAGCACAACTGGTAGTTACCTATGACAATGGAGCCATTTGCAAGATTAGCTTAAAAAATTTTTAAACCAATAGGGTCCACTCTAGGCTAATTCAATCGGAGTTCTTTGAGTATGGCCTTGATATCAGTATTTCTAGATTGAGAACTACTGATCTAGATCCATTAGAAAAAATGCCAAATTATGTATTTTGCCAGAAGTCTTTTTATCAACACACATCTAACTAACTGACGACACGCCAGTTACTATGTGTACAAAAGTGAAAAACAGAAAAGTACCTGCTGCCAAGTAGAGAATAGTCTAGTAGGGATAGAGGATGAAGCAGTGATCAAACCACAATGTAATAGGGGCAATAATCAAGACAGCTACGAGACACTGGGGAGTGACCTACAAAGCATCAGGGAAGCAGAGGGCCAGTGGAACTGGCGGTACCATCTTGCTGTAAAATATAGGAAAAATTACATGACCTTTTTGAGTGTGGTTTTTCATTAAAAGAAAAAGGTTAGACTACACAGCTAAAGTTCTTGTAGGAAAATGCTATTGTGTGCTAATCCTTTAGGAAAGCCTTTTGGAGCACTTTTGAAGCACATCAGACACATAGTTAAAACTGCAAGTTGGGCCAAGTTGGGAACCTGTGCATTTAATGAACATTCCTTATAATCATATAATCATTCCATATAATCAGGAGAAGGCAATGGCACCTCACTCCAGTACTTTTGCCTGGAAAACCCCATGGACGGAGGAGCCTGGTAGGCTGCAGTCCATGGGGTCGCGAAGAGTCGGACTCGACTGAGCGAATTCAATTCACTGCACTTCACTTTCACTTCACTTCCTTATAATCAAGGGATTCCCTGGTGGCTCAGAGTTAAATAATCCACCTGGTCAGGAAGATCCCCAGAAAAGGAAATGGCAACCCACTCCAGTATTCTTGCCTGGGAAATCCCATGGAGGGAGGAGCCTGGCAGGCTACAGTTGCAAAAGAGTTGAAAATGACTTAGAGACTAAACAACAACTTTATAAGCAAAACATTTCATACACACAGACGCACACTAACTGGTCATTTCCCCCAATAATTTTTGCTGCATAACCAATCACCCCAAAACTTGGTGGGCTAGAACAACTATATTTATTTTGATTGCAAATCTGCAATTTGGGCAGTGATTAAAGGTAATATCTTGTCTCCGCTTCATTCTTTGTCATCTAGGGCCTGAACGTTGAAGCTTAGAATCACCTAAGACTTTCATTCATGTCTGGTGGTTGATGCAAGGGATTAAACAGCTGAGAGGCTAGAATAGCCTGGGACTCCTCAAGGATCTTCTATCTCTAGGTGGTCTTTCCATGTGGTCTGCAGCATGGAGACTCAGGGCTCAGTGTAGGTGTGTATCCTAAATGAGCCAGGGTAGTCACACAACTTCTCCCTCTACAGTCTCAGAAATCATACAGTCTTATTTCAGTCATGTCTTTTTTGCTAGAAGTGAGTCACTAGACCAACCTCCATGCAAGGGGAGAGGAATTAAACTCTACCTTTTTATGGGAGGATAGAAAATATTTTGTAGACCACCATGATAACCAAACAGTAGAACTTTATACATGATAACATTTACATTTAAACACAAGATTTCTTTTGACCCTTTAGTTTTCAGTTCAGTTCAGTTCAGTTCAGTAGCTCAGGCGTGTCCAACTCTTTGCGACCCCATGAATCGCAGCATGCCAGGCCTCCCTGTCCATCACCAACTCCCGCAGTTCATTCAGACTCACGTCCATCGAGTCAGTGATGCCATCCAGCCATCTCATCCTCTGTCATCCCCTTCACCTCCTGCCCCCAATCCCTCCCAGCATCAGAGTCTTTTCCAATGAGTTAGCTCTTCGCGTGAGGTGGCCAAAGTACGGGAGTTTCAGCTTCAGCATCATTCCCTCCAAAGAAATCCCAGGGCTGATGTCCTTCAGAATGGACTGGTTGGATCTCCTTGCAGTCCAAGGGACTCTCAAGAGTCTTCTCCAACACCACAGTTCAAAAGCATCGATTCTTCAGCGCTCAGCCTTCTTCACAGTCCAACTCTCACATCCATACATGACCGCAGGAAAAACCATAGCCTTGACTAGATGAACCTTTGTTGGCAAAGTAATGTCTCTGCTTTTGAATATGCTATCTAGGTTGGTCATAACTTTCCTTCCAAGGAGTAAGTGTTTTTTAATTTGATGGCTGCAGTCACCATCTGCAGTGATTTTGGAGCCCAGAAAAATAAAGTCTGACACTGTTTCCACTGTTTCCCCATCTATTTCCCATGAAGTGATGGGACCAGATGCCATGATCTTCGTTTTCTGAATGTTGAGCTTTAAGCCAACTTTTTCACTCTCCACTTTCACTTTCATCAAGAGGTCTTTTAGTTCCTCTTCACTTTCTGCCATAAGGGTGGTGTCATCTACATATCTGAGGTGATTGATATTTCTCCCGGCAATCTTGATTCCAGCTTGTGTTTCTTCCAGTCCACTGTTTCTCATGATGTACTCTGCATATAAGTTAAATAAGCAGGGTGACAATATACAGCCTTGACGTACTCCTTTTCCTATTTGGAACCAATCTGTTGTTCCATGTCCAGTTCTAACTGTTGCTTCCTGACCTGCATACATTTCTCAAGAGGCAGGTCAGGTGGTCTCATAATCAAATTTTTATAGTAGATTCAGAAGTTAGTCAGTGAATAACTAACATTAAGGACTACTCAAAGAAATAACAGCTGTTTCCTAATTATTATAGTAATTCCTAGAAAAGTTGAAAGCCAGTGAAGTATAGCTAATAATATTTACACAGTATCTCTTATGTATTGCTATGCAGGTACTAATACACTTCATATCTTTAGCTCATTTAGTCCTTCTGACAAGTCTATTAGGTAGGTACTTATGTTATTTTCATAACAGAGGCTTATATAGGTGAAGGAAATTCCCTAAGTTCAAAAAGCTATCAAAGGGAAGAGCAAGGATCTTCACCAGTTAATTCTCACTCCCAAGACCAAGGTCTTAATAGTCATACTATTAATAACTGGAAGGGTTGTGGTGGCCTAGATATTCAGTATAATGAACTTATAATATTTACAAAACTTGTTCCTTCCAGAGAGTATGGAGTTTGAAATAAATTTATATTAACTCTTGCTTTCCCTCTCAAATTTTGTTTATATGTTGTATTGTGACCCAATATCACTCATTTGCAAATTTGAGTGTGCATAAACTAATCAAGTAAAATTTATACTCAACTTTGACTTTCTAGCTTAAAAACCATTAATATTAGTATATCACCAGAACTCTCTCTAAAGGCCCAGTAAACTTAAGCAATCATGAGTTCTCTGAACCTTCTGACAGTGAGATACCAGAGCACCTTGTTGCCCACTTGGTCCTTTGAGGGGACGACAGGAAATTTACAAAAAGCACGTGAAACAGTTGGAAATGAGCATGTCGCCCTTTACATACATTCTTTTGTCTTCTCTGCATGGTGCTTTGTCAAAAATGTCTGAATCATTTCACATCTCATTTTTGCATATCTTTGTCTGATGAAAGTTGATGTGATGTAAGCAATGAAGAGAAAGAACTTTCCAGTAAATGCAGATCCTTTTATTCCACCCTCCCTGCAACAGAACACTGCTCATGTTAGCAATAAAATGCCTTTCCATTCAGGACTGCCACTGCAGTCTCCTTCCAGGGCAGGGAATGGGGTGATTTCAGAGATTCCATCTGTGAGGCAGAGTCAGCAGCAGTGCTGGGTGCTCAGCTGTCTAATTAGGTCATGGGACAGCTGAGGCAAAGAAACAATAAGGTGTCAGGTGAGGTGGAGATCAGGTAATCAGTTTGGAGCATGGGACAAGGGAGGCATGAGAGGGTTAAATAAAGAAGACAACAGTTGCAATGGCAGTGGTAGGAGGAGAGTCCTAGAAGTGAAAACCATTTGAAAAATCAAATACATAAGAACCCGTGTCTTCTTTGTACCGCTTTGCATATAGCTAGGTACCTTTCTATCAATATATTCAAAATTGTAATTCAGAAATATATTCTGGCCCACATTTTTCATGTCTTTGCCATGTCATTTTAGAGACTGGGGAACCAGTGGGATAGATAGCATCTTTACTCACTATGCTGTCCCTTTATCCTAGAATCAATTAATCTATGATTATTAATGATGCTGCTGCTGCTGCTAGGTCAGCTTCAGTCGTGTCCAACTCTGTGTGATCGCATAGATGGCAGCCCACCAGGCTCCTCTGTCCCTGATATTCTCCAGGCAAGAACACTGGAGTGGGTTGCCATTTCCTTCTCCAATGCATGAAAGTGAAAAGTGAAAGTGAAGCCGCCCAGTTGTGTCTGACTCAGTGACCCTATGGACTGCAGCCTATCAGTTTCCTCCATCCATGGGATTTTCCAGGCAAGAGTACTGGAGTGGGTTGCCATTGCCTTGTCTGTTATTAATGATGAAGATCCCCAATATGTTCATTCAGTAAACTAAAGGGTCCTTAAAATATTAAGGTTCTAGGGACATGAAGATGATTGCAATTTAGCTTTTGGCTTCAAGGCAAGGCAGACACATACCTAAATGTTAGTACAATGTGATTAATGATATAATAGATGCATATGTAATAATAAATGGGGTAGTTTAGCTGCACACTAGGAATGTTGGAGAAGGTTCTGCAAAGTAAACAGGGCTGTGGATGGAGGATAAATCAAGTGTTCTCTGGGAGAAAAATATTCCATGGTAGAGATATCAGTATGGAATGGCACACAGGGCTGAGTGCATTGGGATCTGGTGTGTAGTTTGGGGTGTCTGAGAATAAAGGGGACATGGCATGTGAAATAGGTCTGTAGGAAGGTCCAAGCTGAGGCAAAACCTTGTATCCCATACTTTAAAGTATTAGTTTAGCATCATATTTACTAAATCTAATTGCCTATAATAACATACAAGAAACCTTGCGTAAATCTAAAACTGCCTTTTCAATGCCTCAGTTTCCTCATCTGCAAAATAGGGATAATTATTCTGATTTTCATTCCTACTGCCAATGCTCTCGTTCACCCTCACTCAGTCGTGTCCTACTCTTTGCAGCCCCATGGTCTTTAACTGCTGGACTCCTCTGTCCAGGGAATTTTCCAGGCAAGAATACTAACTGGGTTGCCATTTCCTTTTCCAGAGTATTTTCCTGATCCAGGGATTGAACACGTGTCTTTTGCACTTCCTGCATTGCAGGCAGATTCTTTACCACTGCACCACCTGCAGAGCCTCCTACAGCTGATACTTAATACTAATCTTGTTATTGCCTGTCCATACTATTACAATAATATTCATACTTGCATCCCTGACTTCAGTCTCTCCTCCTTAAAGTACATTCTTGTGCCATTATTAGATTAGAGACAAAAACATAATAAAGAATATATATTAATATAATATCAAATATATAAGATAATTAGAATATAATAAAGAATATATAAGATATATTATCATCTATCTTCAAAGCTCCCCATCCCCAAAGAAAAAATCCCAAACTTTCTGAAAAGGCAGTTAAGACTTTCCACCAACTGATTGAAACCTGATTTTATTTTCTATCCCAATACATCCTACAATGTTGCTTTCTTGGACTGTGTGACCTACTGCATTCTTTTGTCTGATACAGTCCCTCCACTGCTTTACTCTTCTCTCTGCCAAGATCTTATTTAGTTTTTAAGATCCAGCAAAATGCTACTTAGTATAGTCAGAAATAATATCTTTAGCTTCTGAGTTCTTAAACAGCCATGTGTGATCAAAGTATCTTGGCCAGAACTCTCCTTCTGCTATTACCATTTGTGACATTTTGGCACAATACTAACTTCTCTAAGTCCTAGTTTTCTTCACCATAAAATAGGTAAAATATGTGTAATAATACTTCTTCACAGGGCAGTTGCATGATTTAAATAATACATAAGGAAAACCTTTTATAAACTTTTCAGGCATATTTTAATGTGAGCAACAGCATGGGGATTCCAAAAGTAGAATGAAAAGTAAAAATGACAACTAGAAGCAAAAATTAAGTCCCCAAAAGGTCACATACTCCATGATTAAAATTAAGGATACATCCCTGAATTTAACTACAATGAGTATATCTACAGAATTGGAGTAACATTAATAATATCTACATCATGGAGTTATGAGATGGTTTAATGAGATAATATATGTGAAAGCAATATGAAAGAAATAATAATATGATGGAACAAACATTATTGATTATTTGTTTCTTAAGTCACCATGACCATTCTCTATCCTAAACTGAGTTAATTATGTGCACTTCTTATAAAACATGTGAAACTGTAAGAAATTTGAGGGTGAGCTGAGGTTTTAATCATGTTTATTCTCCCATGGAATAAATAAGTGAAGCTTATAAGATGAGTGAATTTCTTATCAAAACAACACTCCTCACGTTCGGTGGAGAGTAGTCTGTGCTCAGGCTTTGGTCTGTAATCACAGCATCTTTCCCTGCCTGACCATTGTTACCTGTGTGGCAGCGTGGGTGAAACACTAGCTTATCTCTTACATATATTTTAGTTTCAAACATCTGAATCATTAGAGAAAGATTCCTTTGCCCTTACTCATCTCTATCAGTATACTTCTTCCTCTGATTTTTATGATCACAATTTCCCACGTTGCTATAGTTGCAGCTCTCATCTTCATGCAATATTCCTCCTCCACTATCTAACCCTGCAATGTACCAGTATTTCCTTTTTCATTGTAACTTACTGGAAAAATTCAATTTTCACATCTGTCTGGTAGATTTGACTGATACTCTGCTCTCCCTACGTCAATATTACTGGGAATTCCATGCATGTAAAACTGAATGGTGCAGAATGAAAACCAAATGTTAAACTTTAGCTCTAACACAAGGAGCTTCTTTTTCTGTTGCACAATTGTCTTTGGATGCTATGCCTATCACTCAACACTTAATTTTTGCATGGACTACATGAACAATGATTACTTATATGGATACACTTTGAAGTTATCTTTAATTGATTAGTGCCATATATTGAATGGACAGTTGATTTTAGTGAGGTTTTTTTTTTCCCATTAAATGTTGCCTATTTCTAGCCAAGACTTCCAAATTAATGACAAGTCTGGCATTGGAATCTAATGTGAACACTGTTTTTCAGTTTGAAAAATAAGAATTAACTGGAATGTGGTCGTTGCACAAAACTGGTGTCATTACAACTAATAGCCTTGCAAAAGTCTATTGGTGAATTATATTGTGAAAGTCATAATAAATATCAGGAAAAATAGTTTTGCTCCTCATGTCCCAGTAGAGGGTGAGGTGTCTGGGAACACTTTTATAAGTCTTATTTTTGGTGCCCTTTTTTTAAAACAAGGAACATGTATTGCTTTTGAACACTTATATAAGTGATTGTTGTTGTTTATCAACAACATCATTATCGTTACCCACAAAACACTAAAATAAGGCTCCTGTCTGAAAAATCCCAAGGTATGAAGGGCTGAATTCTGAAACTCTGAGTGTGGGTTTCAAATGTGGGTGAAATCAGGGCAGAAGGAGAGTATAGGGAGAAAGGAGTGATGCCTGAGCATCTACTGTGTCCTGTGCTCTGGGCAAAGGGATTCCCTCTCATCATTTCAGTCTGTTCTGAACAACCCTGTGAGGTAAGTGGCATTACTTCCACTATACAGATAAATACATCAAGACTCAGATTTTAGACTTGTCAGACTCCAGAGCCCAAGCTCTTTCTACTTCATAAAATGTATGAAATCAATGCATACAACTACACAAGTTTGAATCAAAGAGAATTTCTGCTATAGAAATAGCTTTGTGCAATCTTGACAATGTTATTGGTCTTGACCACATGTGTTAATAATATCTCAAACTTCTGTGGATTCAAGATCTCTACTAACATTGTAATATAGGAACATTGTGTGTTAGGTGAAGAATATTGACCTAATTCTCTGACTATTCTCAAGAGAAATCAGATTTCCTTTATCACCATATGCATGCTGACAAATGACAGGCACAAAGTGATTATTGAAAAAAATGCCTGTCGTGGAGACAGCACAGAGTATTAGAAACAGGATATGAGCACAGGAAGTAATGGGGTGGAGGGATAAACCACAAAAACAACAGGAGAGTCCAAGAGGACTCTATCTGTTATTACTTCCACCAGCTATTTTGCAGATGAAAGTGTGAAAGTCACTCATCATGTCTGACTCTTTGCAACCTCATGGACTGCCAACCATGGAATTCTTCAGGCCAGAATACTGGAGTGGGTAGCCTATCCCTTCTCCAGGGGATCTTCCCAACCCAGGGATTGAACCCAGGTCTCTTGCATTGCAGGCGGATTCTTTACCAGCTGAGTCACAGGGAAGCCTGAGAATACTGGAGTGGGTAGCCTATCCCTTCTTCAAGTGGGTCTTCCCAACCCAGGAATCAAACTGGAGTCTCCTGCATTGCAGGTAGATTCTTTACCAACTGACCTCTCAGGGAAGCCATTTTGCAGATGGCAATACTAAGCTCAGAGGTTTGCTGCTCAATCACTCCTAACAGTAGGCTGGCTTCATGGTTGGGTTTGAAACATCCTCCAACAGTTGGGTTAGCAGATAGTTCTAACACATAGTTGTCTGTGGGTTTAATACCAAAATTGGATCTTTGGGGTTTCAGGTTACTATAAAGGTCATATTGTTATTTAGCCTCTAAGTTGTGTCTGACTCTTTTGTGACCCCATGGACTGTAGCTCACCAATCTCCTCTGTCCATGGGATTTCCCAGGCAAGACTACTGGAGTGGGTTACCATTTTCTTCTCCAGGGGATCTTCCCTACCCAGGGATCAAACCTGAGTCTCCTGCATTGGCAGGTGGGTTCTTTACTGCTGAGCCACCAGGGAAGCCCCATAAAGATGATGGCTCTAGGCTAAATTAGACTAACCCTGCATGAAGATTCAGATTTCTGTGGGTATTGAAAATACTGCTACTACTACAACAATTACCATGAGAACAGCAGCTACTATTACTATTACTGCTGCTGCTGGCATTTATTAGGTAATATATAGTTGTTTGTAATTTACAAAATATTTCCTCATCTATCATGTTATTTGAATATCATAATAACCCTGTGCAGTGTTATTGGAGAGAGGAGAAAATCCATGATATGATATTTTAGTCTTGTTAAAATTTCAAGCTGAAGTGTTTGCTTCTCAATTTTTGATATCCTTTTCTGCACTTTAAAATGGTTGCAAGAGGCTAATGTTATCCCTGTCTGTCTCCAGGGGCATTGAAAAAAATTAAATGAAACACTATTGTGAAAATTCTCAGGAAACTGCAAAGCTCTAATTCCTTAGCATTATTGAGAGGCACTTATTACACAGAAACTCCATGAAGGAAGATATTACATTATCTTGAAAAGGGATATAACGTAATAATTAGAACAAAGGCTCTAGAATTAGACTGTATCAGATGATTTCTAACTTGGGCAAGCTACTTAGCCTGTGTTTTAGTTTCCTCATCTCCAAATTAGAGATCATAGAATTGATGCAAAGATTAAATATATATATACACATACATATATATTGGAGAAGGGAATAGCAACCCACTCTAGTATTCCTGCTTGGTGCGTCAAGAGGAGCTTGGCAGGCTACAGTCCGTGGGGCTGCAAACAGTTGGACTTGACTAAATGAATAACACACACACACACACACACATACATACATACATACATATATATATATATTACATAAAATTCTTTTAATAGTGTCTGACATGTACTGAGTTCTGTTTAAGTAAGTGTTGCTAAGTCACTTTAGTCGTGCCTGACTCTGTGTGACCCCATAGACAGCAGCCCACCAGGCTCCCCCTTCCCTGGGATCCTCCAGGCAAGAATACTGGAGTGGGTTGCGGCTATGGCTGCACTATGACATATTGTAGATGATCAATAATACATTTTTAATATATAAAGTAATAAACATAGAGCAGGTGGGACAGTATTGTAGTTCAATATTGCAGGAGTGTTAGTCAGTTGTGTCTGACTCTTTGTGATCCCATGGACTTGAGCCTTCCAGGCTTCTCTGTCCATGGGATTTCCCAGGCAAGAATATAGGAGTGGGTTGCCATTCCCTTCACCAGGGGATCTTCCCAACCCAGGGATCAAACCCAGGTTTCTTGCATTGCAGGCAGATATTTTTTAACACTGAGCCATCAGGGAAGCCCACTATTGTAGGAAAGGAAGAGAAATATTCTTGAAACAATTTGCCCTACCACCTAATAAAATAATGGATGCTCATAATGATAACTGAGTCATCCAGGAAAGTTACAAGTAAGTTCAGAAGTCTTAAAGCCAGAGAGATAACTGCAAGATTTTCCTATATATTGTGGTCAAAGTCCTCTGCATGTCTTTCGTGTTAATTATTACAACAAACCAGTGGTGTATATTGAACATCACTCTAATGTAGAGAGAAGAAAAATTGATAGTCAAGGAAATTCCTTGGTCCAAAATCACCTGGAAATGTGTGGACATAGGAATCTAAGATTTTCTGAATCAGGTGCATTTTCTACCACCCTAGATTCCACTCAAAGCTGAGTCTTTACTTGTCAGACACAGTAGCATGAAATATACCACTGGAATCATTTGTCTTTCTGTTTAGCTACCAGTTTTCTCCTTATCCTCTTAACCAAGAGGAGGAGTGGTGGTGAGTGCAAATAGGGAAGAGAACAAGCATTCTGTGAGAACTTATAAGGATCAGGCATCTTGAACGGTATCCCATTTATTAATTTTTTCCCCAGATTTATTAGGGTATAATTGACAAATAAAATGGTGTATATACTTAAGGTGTTTAATGTGATGGTTTGTTATATGTATGTATTGCAAAATCATTACCACAATCAAGTTGAGTAACATACATAGTTAACATATTTTTCTGTGTGTGGTGAGAACACTTAAGGTTTACTCTAGCAAATTTCAGGTACACAGTATAACAGTATTAACTATACTTAGCATACTGTACATTAGATCCTCAGAAATTATTTATCTTATAACTGAAACTTTTTACCCTGTGACCAACATCTCCCCATCTCCCTTCTGTCCCCTCAATCTTTGGCAACCATCATGCTAGCCTCTGTTCCTATGAGTGTGACTCTTAGATTGCACATGTAAGTGACACTATACAGTATTTGCTTTTTTACAATCTGGCTTATTTCACTCAGCATAATGCTCTCTAGGCTTATCCATGTTCTTGCAAATGGCAGGATCTTTTTTCTTTTCTGTGGCTGAGTGGTATTACATTATTTATACATATATGTACCACATTTTCTTTATCTATTAATCTATCAACAGATGCATGTTGTCTCTATATCTTGACTATTATGAATACTGCTGCAATGAACATGAGATGCAGATTTCTTTTTGAGCTCCTGATTTCAAGTCTTTTGGATATATACACAGAGGTGGGCTTGTTACATCATATATTTATTCTATTTTTAATTTTTTGAGGAACTGCCATAATATTTTCCATAGTAGCTATTCAACAGCGCATAAGGGTTCCCTTTTCTCCACATTCTTGCCAATGAGTGTTATCTTTGGGAAAATGTCTTCTCAGGCATTTGACCATTTTAAATGGCATCATTTGTTTGTTTTTTATGCTATTGAGCTGTATGAGTTCTTTATACGTTTCAGATATTAACCACTTATCAGATATATAGTTTGCAAGTATTTTCTGATCTTGTATAGGTTCCTTTTAATTTTGTTGATGTTTTTCTTTGCTGGGGAGAACCTTTTGTGTTTGATGCAGTTCCACTTGTTTATTTTTGCTTTTGTTGTCTATGTTTTTGGTGTCATATCCAAAAAGTCATTGCCAAGGAGCTGTTCCTGGAGTATACTGGTATAGGTCCTCTGTTTGATTTGAATTCATTTTGAGTTAGTTTTTGTGTATGGTATAAGATAGGGGAGCAATTTCATTCTTTTGCCTGAAGATATCCAATTTTCCCAGCATCATTTATTGAAAAGACTGTCCTTTCCTCATTGCATATTCTTGGCTTCCTTGGCAAATATTAGTTGTCTGTACATGTGTAAGTTTATTTCTGGGCTCTTGATTCTGTTCCACTGGTCTGTGTCTTCTTTATACACTACTGTACTGCTTTGATGATATCTTTGCAGTATACTTTGAAATTAGGAACTATGCCGCCTCCAGCTTTGTTCTTTTTTTTTTTTTTTTTCAAATGGCTTTAGTTGCCAAAGTCTTTTGTAATTCTATACTAATTTTAGGACTGTTTTTTTTCTATTTCCATGAAAAATACCACTGGCATTTTGATAGGGATTTTATTGAGTCTCAAATGGCTTTGGGTAGTATGGACATTTTAATAATATTAATTCTTCCAATCAATGAAAACAAGATATATTTCCACTTATTTATGTCTTTTATTTTAATCAATGTGTTATAGTTTTCAGTATTCAGATCTTTCATTTCCCTAGCTAAATTTATTCTTAAGCATTTTATTGTTTTGATACTATGGTAAATGAGCTTTTCTTTATTTCTTCTTCAGATAGTTCATTGTTATTGAAACACAACTGTTTTTGATATGTTTGTTTTGTATCTGCAGTTTTACTGAATTCCTTTAATATTTTTAACAGTTCTTTTTGTGGAGTCTTTAGAGTTTTACTCTTTATTGGAATATGGGGTAAACGGAGTAAATCAGCTAAGCTTGAGTGATTTAGCTAAGATTGCACAGCTAGCAGATAGCTGATAAGATGCTATACCACAATATGACTCAAAAGCCTGTATACGAGACAGCAAAAGAGACACTGATGTATAGAACAGTCTTTTGGACTCTGTGAGGGAGGGAGAAGGTGGGATGATTTGGGAGAATGACATTGAAACATGTATAATACCATATATGAAACGAGTCGCCAGTCCAGGTTCGATGCATGATAGTGGATGCTTGGGGCTGGTGCACTGGGACGACCCAGAGGGATAGTATGGGGAGGGAGGAGGGAGGAGGGTTCAGGATGGGGAACACATGTATACCTGTGGCGGATTCATTTTGATATATGGCAAAACCAATATAATATTGTAAAGTAAAAAAAAAAAAAAGCCACGTTCTTTCTACCTCAGAGGGAAATTGCCTTATGCAACAGCGAGAGCTGCCCTGAACTCTGTGTGATGCAGCTTTGCATTTACAGAATGCAAAGCAAAACCTTAGAGAAACCTCCTAATCACCCAGTGATGACTGATCTTTTAGTAAAGCAGACTGCTTTTGCCAAGAGAGTGCCATTCATGGTATTTCATGCCTTAGTTTAGAATTTCTCAAAATGTGGAATGTGAGCTAAAGATTCTTATTAAAATTCTAATCATTGTATATTTATTTTAATGTTTTAAAAAATATGATCAGTTATTAGAATAGGAGAAAGAGAAAACTTCCTCAATAAAGAATGCAATGAGTAAAACATTTGTTATTTTAAAGAAAACATTATGTAAATAAAAATACAGGTGGTGGGGGTGGACATGGCAAAATTCACAGAAGGAAATCATAAGAGGAAAACAATTATATTGAAGTGCAATTATCAAAACATTAGAAAACTCAAATTATAAACTAGTAATATACATGATTTTTTAAGATATTACATAACTAGTTCTAGAGGTAGATCTATTAATGATGATTGCAATTTTGAAGTAGTGACGAGTATAAGTGCTATTTTCAGAGATCTGCGGTAAATGTCATGTGATGGGAAAATATCTGTGCTTTCTCTTGGTACCAAAGTCACAGGCATTGTGATGTCACTGTGCTTTATCACCTGTGTTTATTGCTGAACGAACAATATATATGAGTTGGAAGTTAGAGCAATTCAGATATGATTCTGCCCCTTTAAATGCTCTTTGAGATTAACTTGATTTAAATCCTACTGCTAGAAAATAATATCTGTGTTAACTTAGCAAGTGACCTAGGCTCTCAAAGCCCCCAGAGGGGTAGGTGGTAACAGAAATTTGTGGAGCTTATGGGTTTGTAGAGTCTAAATGCTTGGCACAATGTAGGAACTCACTAAATGTTATAAACATGTTCCTAATGTTCCAACCATAGTCCAGGTGAGCATTCAGTCGGCAGGGGCTACATTCTAGGAACAGTCCAACTATCAAGAGACTTACTCAATGCCTCACTTTCCCCCATGGGGCTCAAATGGAAAGATTCCATTTCCATTCCTGGCAAAATTCATGATAACACTAAATGAGCTTGCTTTTGTTTAAACTTGCATTTAGTGACTAAGAAAAAATGATTCCATTGAGACATGCATGTAGAAGAGTGGATGAAAATGTGGATTTTAAACACCCATGATGTTTTTAGGCTACACGATATCAGGGCAAGATGATACATGCAGTGCACTGTCTGAAGCAGTAAGCATTAAAAGTGAAGACATTAATGGGGGAACAGCATTTACCAAGGTATTTCATGAGTAGGGAAAGTATCAGGATTTCCTCCTCTAATGTAGTCTGCTGTGTTATTGTACAGGTTGGATCTACTCTATGAAATAGTTCCCCATTATGGGTTAGAGAGTGGCAAGCTCCCTCATGATCCGCTCCACTTTAATGCTTTTAAAGGGAGTGAATTTAATATTAAAAATGAAAAATGTGCATGCTGATTTTACCTAATGGAAATTTGTCCACTTTGCTTCTTGGTAAAAACCCTGCATCAGGAATGAAATTTGGAAAGAGTTTAGATAAAAGAGTTTGAAAATAGTTATTGATGAGATGTGATACGTACTGTTAAGTGGAAACCGTGAACGATCATTCCCAGTTCACCTGAATGGGAAGTTAACAGTGCACATTGCTTTTGTAATGGGGCTGATATTCAAGTCTTTGGAGAGGATTATATACGTAAAGAGAAGTCCGTGGAGAGGACATTATGATATCAAGACAATGACAAAACAAATTTCAATGCAAATCTATAGAGACCATATTACAATGTCAAGGCAAAAGCAAAATGTAAGTCTAGAGAGACCATTTTACAATGTCAAGACAATGGTAAAACAATGTCGCTGAAAAATTATTGAGACCACATTGCCATGTTAAATTACAATGTCAAAACATTATCATTGCAAGTCTTTAGAGATCATGTACCTCTTTTAAGATAATAGCAAAACAATGGAACTTGAAATAGCAAACAATGGAACAAAGGAATTTTATGTAAGTCCCTGTTACTATCAGGAGAAGATGGTAAAAATGTAAAGGGAAGTCAAAAGGTTGTTAAAGAAACAAACAGTGACAAACTACAAGATTGTGCAGTACATCCAGTTAGCATTCAACTTTATTCTTGCTTGGAAGAAAATAAAGTTTCTCAAGTAGAATTAAGATCACAAGCAAGTTTAGCCAAAGAATGGCACAAAGTCAGGGACAAGTGACTGAGACATTAGATCCATTATAAGCAATTAATTTAGACTTAGAATTTCACTACTTTTCCCAAATAACTGGATTATTGTTTCAATTATTCAGGTGAATTTTCTTCATAACATGAACTTCACAAACCTTGCTTCTGATTCCTGCTTTGCCTGCAACCTCTGTTGTGAGGTGGCGTCCATCACTCACTGTTAAACTTAGCCTCAGCTCACAGCTGCCACTATGTGTCAATCCCTGAGCTAGACACTGTGGGTAAAACGGTTTTTTTCTCTTTCTTATGAAGCTCAGAGGAGTAAGGAAATTACCCATACAAAGGTGATATTCACAAACAGGGTGTAGAAAGAGTGCTTTCTAATTGCAGCCGTGCTGCCTTATTGCTTTATGAATTAGGTACACTGCCTGTCCGAGCTATGTGCAGGGTTCTCTGTAGAGAAAACAGGAGGATACACACACATGTTGCTACCACTTACATTCTAGAAACTGGACTGGGAATCCAAGGCTGTGAGCTTTGTACAAGTTGCTTAACTTTTCCGGGTTTATCTGCCTGTATAATGAGGGTGTTGATTGTGATCTCATTGGCCCTTTTCTAGTTCTAAATTGGTTTTTTAGAATTAACTAAAATGTTTGTGCCTTGTATGAATAACTATCTGTCAAAACTGTTGTCATAATCCCCACCATCACACCCAAAATAGGTGCCATGGTGCCATTCTTTTTTACAAACTTTCATTTGTGTGAAGACTTACAAATGAATTTGTGGCAGAATTTAAGTTAAAATAATAGCTATGAATACTTATAGACATGATTTAATATAGATATTTTAGTTTTATACATATATTTTTACAACAATGGTTTAGAAACAGAGACAATGAGACTTCAAGGAAATGCTATAGAACATCGCAGAAGCTTGGAATCTTTGAACAACTCCTGGAGGGGTAGAGCATTAGAGGAGCAGGATGTGTTGGCAATCCTCTGTACCTCTGCTTTTTAATATGGTGTGTGATAAACATAGGTTCACTAGAGACTCAGAATGAATAATAAAAGAGTTTATTTTAGCACTGCGTCAGATACTAGTGACAGAAGTAAACAACTGCTATTATCAAGTGAGAACTTATCATATGCAGATTTTTCTGTTCTTTGCCCTAATTTCTCAAAGCCTTACATAGTCTTTTTCATTTTTCCAGAAAAAAAAAAAGAAGCTAAAAAAGGTTAATTCACATGTAAAAAGCCACACTACTAACACATGGCTGAGTCAGGAATGGGGTCAAGATTTACCAGACTTTAAAATCTGTGATCAACTAACAGTATAATCAGTGAGAAAGAAAAAAGTTGAATTCCATTATAATCCCTGCACTGACAACCATAAGCTACAGAACCTGTCCTCTGTCATTTTTTTTTTTTTGCATTATATCATTTATTCAATGACAAACTCCGAGGGTCTTCGATCTCAGATGGTTTGATCTTAGATGGTTCGATCTCAGATGGTCATTATTCTACTTTCTCCTCTCCACCTTCAACCTCTTCCTCATCAGGCTTTTTGCCTGAGGTAGAAAAACATGCATCTCATATACCTTTACGAAAGTCTTTTAATCTTAGCTTTTTTTTTTTTTTAATTTAGATTTTACTCGTCATGGCCAAGACTCTCAGAGGACTAGCTCTCCGCCTGCCATTTACATTTATGTCTTATCCTTTCTAAATTTGAGTATTTGTGGCTTTTATCAATTCTGAAAAATTCTCAGCTATTATTTTTTTCAGATACTGCCTCTTCTACATTCTGTTTTTCTTTTAATAATGTTTTTATAGGTTTTATGTTATGTTGGACAGTCACATTCTAGAAACATTCCATGTTTCTAATCTTTCTTCAGATTTTCCACCTATATATTTTCTTGGGTGGCATCAGGGTAATTTCCCCAGATCTTTCTTCTAGTTCACTATTCCTCTCAACTTTGTTAATTCTATTACTTACCTGTCTGTCTGATGTTTAAGCTTTGTTTAGTGTCAATTACTTTTTTACTGTGTATTTTTATTTTTAAAACAATAACTTTTCCCCAGAATTTCCCAGGATTGTGTTTTTTCCCCTTATGCTTCCTTTTTTTTTTTTTTTAATCATCCACGTTTTAAAGTCTCTGTTCAATAGTTCTATCATAACAAATTCTGAGGGTCTAGAATCTTCCTAAAGAATCAGTCTGATCCTTTCTCATGATACATTGTTTCTTCTGAGTGTGTGCATGTTAGTATTGGTGTGTATTTTGTTTTCTGTTTTTTTAAAATATTTATCTATTTATTGTTTATTTGGCTGTGCTGGGTCTCAGCTGCAGCACTCGGGATATTTGTTGCAGTGTGCGGGTTCCCGTAGTTGCAGCATGCATGATCCAGTTCCCTGACCAGGGATTGAACTCAGGCTCCTGCACTGAGAGCACAGCACTGGACCACCAGGGAAATCCCTGTGTGTATATTTTGTATTAAAGACTTCAGCTCATCTGCTCAGACTTGTGGTGTGGTTTTCTTTTGCTTCTGGGGTTGAACGTACATCCCTCCCAAGATATTTTTGGTTTTGGCAGTTATTCTAGGGTTACTGATGGCTGAAGACCACTTTTTTACTTTAAGTCCTATTTCTGATAGCTCTTAGACCTCATTTGCAGTTTAATTAAAACTAAAAATTCAAACAGGGGTAAGTCTAAGGTTTAAGATTCTTAGAGGAGACTCTTTTCTAGCCAGAGACAAGGCTCAGAGACACTGCTACTGCTGAATCGCTTCAGTCGTGTCCAACTCTGTGCGACCCCAGAGACAGCAGCCCACCAGCCTCCGCCGTCCTTGGGATTCTCCAGGCAAGAACACTGGAGTGGGTTGCCATGTCCTTCTCCAATGCATGAAAGTGAAAAGTGAAAGTGAAGTCACTCAGTCGTGTCCGACTCTTAGCGACCCCATGGACTGCAGCCTACCAGGCTTCTCCATTCATGGGATTTTCCAGGCAAGAGTACTGGAGTGGGTTGCCATTGCCTTCTCCGTCAGAGACACTAGTAACTGTCAATTCCCTGCACTGATATGAGAGATTTTTTCTTTTCCCAATCTACTTTTCTAGTAATGAGGTAGCATTTCTAGAGTCCCCTGTCTTTTATAGGGATCTCAGGTCCAACTCTTATGCCATGTGGGCTCACAAGGTATCATCAACTGTTTCTAAATGGAAATCGAAATCCAAATCACTTGCTTACTCAGCCTGGAGTTATTTTCCCTTGATTCTCCTCCACCATTTTGGTCTCTTTCATTCCCTCCGCCTCCTTCAAAAACTTGCTCTTCCCTGCTCTATAATTATTTGTCTTTTCCTAAAGGTTGCAATGTCCAGTATTCAACAGATTATATAACTCTCTGCTCACCCCAAATCCTTTGAAAATATCCCATTATTGCTTATTTAGGTGAACTCTTTGACCAACTCCATGTTTCATCCTCTTTAACCTCTTTTGCATACCAAGGCTGGAGTGAATTTACTGAAATAAAATATGGCAGCCCTTTCTTTAAAATCTTTTCCTGGCTCCTTCTCATCCATGAAACATATCTACAAACACATACATGCACAGACACTTAAATAAAATAATACCCTCTTGCAGCATGTAAACCCTCAGGAACTATTTCCTGCAGAGCCTTCCTATGTCTAGTTTCAGTTTACTAGCCATTCTGAACTGCTTGCTAGTCTTGTTTGCTTTAAACATCTTTGCTTCTATACCTAGTACTTAGTATAATAAATCTGTTTCCTCTATATGTTACTAAAAATTTTTAATTGTTACCTTTACGTATGTCTTTTTTTTTCATACACAAATGAATATGATACACTCAGAAACTTAAAACAATGAATTTATGGAAAACTAGTACACAAGAAATTAGAGTTCATTGTACATAGAAGCATGGATCCCAGGAAGTTCTATAGTTGCCATAATGAATAGCTCTGACCTCTTCTATGCACCTTTTTGTCATTTTCTCCAGTAATCTTTCCTCCCATACCTTATTTGTTATGCTATTTTGAAAGTAAGGCCCATGATTGAAAGGATTACATTGGGATTAGTACCAGTGACATGAGTTCCTCAATAATCATTGATTTACCTGTGAATCCTGGAGAATTTAACCTAGTTCTACAACAACATGTGCGTTTGGAAATACATTATTTCAAAATACTAAAAGCTACATCTACTCTGGACACAACAGTGTTACTCTCAGAAGTAAAGGCATTATTTTTACTTTCTTCAAGGCAGCAAGTACCTTGATGCTCTAGACTGGTTAACTCTTCTTTCCTCAACTTATTCATCTACAAATTGGGGATAATTAAAAATTCTATGTTTTGAGTTATTTGGAGATTAAATGTACAAACGACTAATAGGGGTTAGAATAATGCCTATTATTGAGCAAAAACTCTGTAGAGACTGACTCAGTATTGTTAGTTTTTCGTAGTTTTTCTCTCACCTAAACAGACAAAGTTTCAGAGAAAAATAATGAATACTTTAGTTAAAAGATAATGTACTTCTCTGTTAAGGTTCTCATTCCTATAATGGTCATATTTGGAAATAGACTTTATTATTAGTCATTTATTTATTGATACGACCTAAAAACATTATTGTATCTCTTTGATTTCATGTTAATTGTGAAATAAGAATCTTGTTCTTTATTAAAGCCATTCAATTTTCAGCAATTACAGCAGGAAGACTTTAGAGAGTAAAAGCATCTTAGAAAATTCAAGAAAATGCTTTACTCTAATATCACATAAAGCCCCTATGGCAACTACAATCCAGCTTATTTCCTATACACTCTTACCTGCTGGGAAATCTTTATATTATAAACTACTTCCTGTAACTTTGTTTTTACATATTGGGATTAAAGAGCTAAGAAAGACCTATGAGATTTTGTTCTCTCTCCAAACTTCCCTGGTTTGTGTATATACTGCTCTAACATCATGGGAAGATATGAAATACCAAGTATAGAAACTGCATTTTTAATGAGGTTTTCCCAGCGTATATCAAGTAATAAAGTGTCATTAGATGAACCATTGTTCACACCATAAGACTCATGGAGTCACCCTGAAGAACGTAAATCTAACATAAATTGAATGAATATTATTTAAAATAAAAGATTGGTCCTGTTTCTAAAACGTCTCCCTATCCCTCTGGGTCATCCCAATGCACCAGCCCCGAGCATCCTGTATCATGCATTGAACCTGGACTGGTGATTCGTTTCACATATGATAATATACATGCTTCAGTGCCATTCTCGAGGTTCAGAATGGGAAACACATGTACACCCATGGCAGATTCATGTCAATGTATGGTGAAACCAATACAATATTGTAAAGTAATTAGCCTCCAATTAAAATAAATAAATTTATATAAAAAAATAAAATGTCTCCCCAAACCCTAAGACTCCTTGCAGAGAAACAAATGGTCTATGAAGTAAAAATTCTCAATTGCTTCTTTTTCTAAGAATTTTTTCTTGCAAATTCAAGACTCCTTATTTTCATGTTGAAATAATAACTGGAACACGACACTGAGGGGTTTTTCTCTTAAATAACCTGGTACTCTGCTTGAAAAGAAATTTTCTACCTCCTTGAAATATCATCTTACTTATTTTTTCATTATAAGAGAAGTCTGTGAATAAACAAAAACCAAGATATGAAATTGGGGAAGTGATAGGTTGAATTTAGGAATAGGACATCAAATCCAAGTAAGAATTTAGTCAAAAGTACTAAATTACAAGAGTTTAATCAAAACTACAGAGTAAAATAGTGATGGAGGAATCTTCTACTGTTCACTTTAATACAGCACAGATGTTTTAGTTTTCTTCGGCTATGCTAGATCTTCACTGTAGCATTCAGGCTTCTCTGATTGTGATGTGTGGGCTCTATAGTTGCAGTGCTTGGGCTTAGTTGTCCGCCCCGCCACCCGCCCCTCTGGCATGCAGGATCTTAGTCCCCTGAACAGAGATAGAATCCACACCCCTTGCACTGGAAGGTAGATTCTTAACCATTGGATCACCAGGTAAGTCCCTAGCTGCCATTTTGAAGTAAAATTCACTTTCCTGTACCACACTCATATTCTCCATTCCAATTGCCAAACTCTAAGCACTTGTTTCGGAGAAGGCAATGGCACCCCACTCCAGTACTCTTGCCTGGAAACTCCCATGGATGGAGGAGCCTCGTGGGCTGCAGTCCATGGGGTCGCGAAGAGTCGGACACGACTGAACGACTTCACTTTCACTTTTCACTTTCATGCATTGGAGAAGGAAATGGCAACCTACTCCAGTGTTTTTGCCTGGAGAATCCCAGGGAAGAGGGAGCCTGGTAGGCTGCCGTCTCTGGGGTCGCACAGAGTCGGACACGACTGAAGCGACTTAGCAGCAAGCACTTGTTTCATTTTGATAGTTCTCTTTTTCTAACTTAATTTGGAAATAATTTTGAATTTACAGAAAAGTTGCCCAAAAAGTACAGAGAATTCCTATATACCTCTTATCCAGCTACCTCCTGTTGTCCTATAGAACCATAGTACCAGTATAAAAACCAGGACTTTGTGTCAGTACAAGTCTCCAAATTAAACTAGAGGCCAAATTTGAATTTCACTAACTGTGCCACTAATATTTTTTTCCCGATTCAAGATCCAATCCAGGATTTCATGTTGTATTCAGCTGTCATGATTCAGACTCCTCTAGTCTGTGACAGTTCCTCAGCCTGTCCTGGTCTTTCATTATCTTGATATTTTTGAAGAGTGCTAGACAGTTATTTTGCAAAATGCTCCTTAATGTGCATTTCTCTGCTATTGGATCATAATTAGGTTGAGGTTACATATTTTTGGCAAGAATACAAGCCACAATGATGTAATACTCTTATCAATGCATTGTATTAGGGTACTTGACGTTGATACGTTTTATTACTGATAACATTACCTTTGATCACTTGGTTATATCACTTGGCATTTCCTAGGTTTCTATATTATAAAGTTATAATTTTCTTGCTATAATGAACAAATATCATGGTGCATATATTTTGAGACTATCCAAATGTACTATTTCTCCTCAAATTTTTGTCTACTAATGTTAGCATTCATTGTCAGATCTTGTATGCAATGAATATTACTGTGATGTTTGCTTAATTGTGATTTTGCATTTCCTTCATTTCATTCACATATATTTGAAATTCTTTTCCAGGGATGAGCTGTCTTTTCTCTTTATGTATCTATATCATTATATAAATATGTAAGTATGAATTCATATTCATTTATTTTATTCTATGGTTTATAACCTAGTATTATCACTATTTTTGTGCTCAAATTGCTATAGCTCTGGTCATTGGGAGTTTCTTTGACATACTTTTATATGTTTTTGAGAACTTTACTTTCTATCACCAAAAGCTATTTCTCTTCCCAGCGCAGGAATCACCCACTTCTCCAAGGAGAACAGGTTCCTTTTATTGAAGAATGGTGCTTAGAAACCAAGATTTGGGTGTTAAGTGTGCTTTTTGGCTATGAGTACCATTGCTAGTAGGATCTCTTAAGGGACAAAGCTTCATGCACATCTATATTTATTTCTATATTTTTCTGTATACATATGGTAAAAACATGAGCTTGTACTGATATCTCTGATTTCAATCTAGTACCACAAGATCATTCTAATTTTCTCCTTTCCATATTAGCAACTTCTTTCTCCACCCGTGAGAAAACTGATGCTCATTATCTACAAAATATTTCACAACCCAGGGATTAAACCCAGGGATTTCCCAACCCATGGATTGAACCCAGGTCTCCCATATTGCAGACGGATTCTTTACCTACTGAACCACCAGGGAAGCTCAAGAATACTGGAGTGGGTAGGTTATCCCTTCTCCAGTAGATCTTCCCAACCCAGGAATCAACCCGGGGTCTCCTGCATTGCAGGCAGATTCCTTACCAGCTGAGCTACCAGGGAAGCCCTACAAAATACTTACTTATTTGTTACTTTTTAGTATACACACAGAGAAGACAATGGCACCCCACTCCAGTACTCCTGCCTGGAAAATCCCATGGACAGAGGAGCCTGGTAGGCTGCAGTCCATGGGGTCACTACAAGTCAGATACAACTGAGCGACTTCACTTTCACTTTTCACTTTCATGCATTGGAGAAGGAAATGGCAACCCACTCCAGTGTTCTTGCCTGGAGAATCCCAGGGACGGGGGAGCCTGGTGGGCTGCCGTCTATGGGGTCACACAGAGTCGGACATGACTGAAGTGACATAGCAGCAGCAGTATACACACGATGCAGTTTTAGAATTACTAAGTTGTATCCCTATAAGAAGGTTCTCTAGTGGCTCAACAGTAAAGAATCTTCCTGCCAATGCAGGAAACAAGGGTTCCATCCCTGGGTCGGGAAGAACCCCTGGAGAAGGAAATGGTTACCTACTCCAGTATTCTTGCCTGGGAAATTCCATGGAGGGAGGAACTTGGTGGGGTACTGCTGCTGCTGCTGCTGCTAAGTTGCTTCAGTCCAGTCCATGGCAAAGAGTTGGGCACTACTTAGCAGCTAAACAACAACAACCACAGCAATCCCTGTAAGAAACATTTTTATTAACTTGAATACCTGTTTGTACAGTTTTCTGGTCTTTAGCTGTGGAGTATCCAGCCAAGACACTATTTTACCCAGTTAGGTAGATTAGTTCTTTTGTTCCTCACCCATTCAGTGTAATTATGTTATTCATTTGAAATATATTAATAGCTGTATTGTAAGGTTTATTTCTGTACAAGATGATCTACTCAAGGAGGTCACTCCCTGCCCATCTCTACTCAATCCTATTCTGCAATTTTTCTTTCCCTTCTCTACCTACCCCCTCCAGAGAACCAATCTCTTTAGTTTCTGGTTCATTCTTCCTATATTTCTTTTTGAAAAATTAGCAATACAGTGTAGTTTCTTATACCTCCTTTCAAAAAAACTAGTTCTGATACTGTTCTATCTTTGATGTAGATACAGGTTCTTTTCATAGAAGATTTAAAAAATTCCTGAAGATTTCATACATTTTTCTTCCAGACTAATATCAGAACTTTAAGTGGCCAGTGATTCTGTCAGACAATGTCTCATTATTTCAGATCTGATTTTTATTCCCCCTATCTTTACCAAAGTTTTGTTATTATTATTTATCTTTGGAGAGCTTTGTATCCATTTTCTGCATTAGATTTCATTTTCAAAGGCCGTTTATCACTTCTGAGATGGGTCACAAAAAGATTGCTATCATTAAAAACAATTAGAAATACTAGGCATCATTCAGCTTTAGATTCATCCTTCTTGGAAGGGGGCAGATAGAACCTGTGTTTTCTGACCTTGACCAGGTCTAATCTGGTCCTTAACTTCCATGCTATGCAGCATCTCCAGCGTTACATGCCGATGGGAACAAATTCTCCACAAAGAAAGCAGCAGGCACACTAGACATTTCATTCTTTCTTTAATAAGCCATGTCTTTGCTCTCGAAACAAGTCTGTAAAGATTACAAGTGTGTCTCAGGGGAAAAAAATAAAAGTATAGTAGAACCAAAACTTGAGCAAGTTCACAAAGAATCATAAGGGGGTGGACGAGGTATTAGAATAAAAATAGAAAGTACAGTATTAGCTCCAAACAAATGCTTTCAAAGTCTTTGTGTGCACTGACAGCTTCAGATATTTGATGTAAATGAATTTTTCTCTAGAAACAATGGAATCTGTAGCTTGTGGTGGCAGTGTTTCTTTTCTAACCCTTGCTTTTCTTTCTTTTATTTTTTTTTTTGTACCTAAGGTGAAAGCAAAGCTAACTTATGTATGTATTTGCAT
The DNA here is from genome assembly GCF_055505025.1 of Bos grunniens. NCBI lineage: Eukaryota > Metazoa > Chordata > Mammalia > Artiodactyla > Bovidae > Bos > Bos grunniens. The sequence continues at coordinate 70,308,836 of NC_141174.1, read as the reverse complement.
CAGAAAGACCCTCCAGCAGCATCCATACTAGTCAGTGATCATTTTTTCATTATTTTAGGTAGCTGCTTGTTTGCAATTTTCTTTTTTTAAGCCTCTTGAGCTACTCTTCACAAAGCACAGTCACTGTCACACACAGACACACAGCTGCACTCAAATGATGACGACGATCGGCATTGCCATTTTCATTAGAAGATAAGGCGTATCTACACTGCCTGCGTTTTATGCTGGTTGAAATCCCATCACTTTGTGAGAGCCTACTCATCTCCATTAGTAGCACCTCCATTTACCTAAGTGCTTAAGCCAGAAATAAGAGAGCAATTCCTGACACCTCCTCTGTCCACTGAACTCCTGCGCCAAGCAATCTATCGTTAAGTTTTTCAGAATCTGCTCATAAAATATATCTTGAGTCTGCCCTCTCGTTACCTCCCTTCTAGTCCAAGCTTCCTCTCTTGCCTGCCTATCCTATATCCCCTCCCTCTGCTATAATTTCATTCCCACAATAATAAGAATGATATCTTGAAATTTAAATAGTACATCATTCTCCTAATTCAATGGTCCTCACCCATTCCCCACCGCCCATGACTTTTTTCTACACTTAGGACAAGACTGCAAAATTCTTTACGAAAACCTATAGAAAGTTGTATGATGTGCTCACTGCTTACCCCTCCAGATCCTTCATGTACTTTCCCTCTGACTTTCTGGGGTATAGCCACGCTGCCCTTCCCTTAATTTCCTAAACAAACAGCCAATTTTTTTCATATCTCAGCACCTAGAAAGTTCTTGCTTCTTTCATCTAATTCTTAATAATCCTCAAGGATGGCTCCTCAGAGACTTTACCTAACTCTCAGTCAAGTCTCCTTTCCTCATTATTACTCTCTCCTACTACCCTACATTTTTCTTCAGAACAACCAATAGGATTTCAAATTATTTATCTGGGTGCTTAGATTTGTGTCTTCTTGTTCACTGTATATTACAGACCTGGCATGGTGCCCAGCATATGGTAAATGCTCAATAAACATTTGTTGAATAAATTAATATTATGGCAATAATATGCATGGTCTCAGACCATTTACTACATAGTCAGGAAAATCGTAAAAACTGGTAAATTATCTATCATTTTCTCTCAAAGCATCTTGCATATATATCGGTTTGCAAATGAATGACTGCAATTTTGCCCTCTACCATCTCCACAAAGAATCCCCTATTGAAACAGGCCCACCTACTTTTTTATTCCTGCTTGACACCTTTTGAGAAGGTGGTGGCAGTACCCACCTTGGTAGGGTGATTTGAAGGATGTCTGGAAACATTGTCAGAGTTTCACTTCCACAAGCAATTCCATGAGATCCTCAATTTGGGAGATCATGGTATTAAAAATCCCCTATTGCAAAATTGTTAGGATAAAAAACATATGAGCCAGTATTTGCCACTATTGTCATATCCCAAGAGAAAATGGTCAGCTGGACAGAGACCAAATATTCAAGGGAAAGGGACATAATGAGTTAAAGAGTTAGTCGAGTTGTGTCCAACTCTTTGTGATCCCATGGACTGTAGCCTGCCAGGCACCTCTGTCCATGGAATTCTCCAGGCAGGAAAACTGGAGTGAGTTGCTATGCCTTTCTCCAGGGAATCTTCCTGACCCAAGGATTGAACCCTGGCCTCCTACACTGCAGGCAGATTCTTTACTATCTGAGCCACCAGGGCAGCCCCCCAGGACTTTTTGATTGGGTGCATTTTGATTGGGCTGAAGAATTGCAAATGCCAAGAAACATTAAGATATTCTCTTGAAGTGGGTGTATTGTGTAACTTGGGCAGCATTACTTCTCAGAGAATCCTGGGGATGGGTTGCTAGGTGCCTAACAGGAAGCTGATCATTCAAGGGATGCCGAAAACAGTGGAGGCGGACATTGGTGGGAATGAGAGTTTAGAAGATGCATTAACAATTTTACTGCTCTTTTTAGGTTGGCTTTGTTTGCCAAACTCTGTCCTCACACTGAATATTAAGCATTATTTTTCTTGAGGAGAACAGGCAGGCTAAACCATAAAGATATAAAACTAAGGAACAGACAATTACAATTCTCTAGGCCACCTGTGCAAAGTGCAAACTTAACCTTTAAGATTTCTCTGCTTCAACTCTTGTGCCTGAAACTTGGTGCTTCTTAAAAGGCCCCCATTTCCTTGGGTTCCAGACCTGAGATGACCTCACTTGATCTGGGAAAAGACCTTAGTTTCTGATCACAGACTACTTCCCTGACTGTAACTGCTCCTGATCAAATGTTTTACTATGAGGGCTTACTGTTAACATTGCCCTCCTCTCCACCCCCTGGGACTCCATGATGACTATTCAGTTTCCAGTACAATGAATCTGCTGCTGCTCAGTTGCTCAGTCGTGGCCGACTCTTTGTGGTCCTATGGACTATAGCCTACTAGGCTCTTCTATCCATGGGATTCTCCAGGCAAAAATACCAGAGTGGGTTACCATCTCCACTTCAGGGGATCTCTCCTACCCAGAGATTGAACCCTTGTCTCTGGCTTTGGCAGGCAGATTCTCTACCACTGCACTGGGAAGTACTTGATCTCCTTCTTAATCACCTTGCCTTAGTAGAGCTTAAAAAATGCATTCCAAAATACTTTCTCAACTGATCATTATAGCAACTTGTGAAATAGGAATACAGTTTGTAGATGAGGAAACCAAGTCCCTGTTCAAATTAGGCTCACTTGTTCCTTTCTGTTTTCCTGGATACATGGTTGCTAATAGGATACTGATTCTAATAAGGCAGATAATGGCCCCTTGGCCATCTGCCAATTTAAAATGACTCAAATGGAAAATAGCTAAAATAAGAATGGAATGTTCTAGAACATCTCCAAACCACAAATCCATAATTGTCAAAGCCACAGAAAGCTGGCCTTTTTTTGAGACGGATTTAACAGGGTATCATGATCATAGAATAAAAGATAGTACACAGTGAGCCCTTAAATGATACTGAGGGATTCCTCTCTTGAGCATTAAAGAGTAGGAATATGGATTGAGCTAGCATTCTGGTCAAATAAGTCTGGATGCAGTGAGTTATCGTCTAAAACCTAGAACTAGCTTCTGATGTTTGCCAGGGCTTTAGACTCAGTCCAGCAAGTGACTCCAGGCCATTTTGACAAACATTACACACTTGATACTCTCCCTGCATCGGGCTCGGGGCATGAAGCATGTATGAAGCTGGCCAACATTCCTCTCTCTGCTGGTTTCATTATAAACGGAGACTGGAGCAAAGATACAGAAAAAGTCCAGTCATACACACTCAGGGCACATATGGAACGCCTGAAAAATATAATGATATGTTCTTGATGATTTCATCATTGAATCTAAGTTCTCCGTAAGCTTTTAGGCAAGCATGGCATTTTCTAAAACCAGTCTCCTCAATTGTCATCTTCACCCACATTCTTCTCAAATTAAACTGTATACACAGGACATGTATACAAAATTATTTTACACAGTGAAAAATTCATATACCATCATGTTTTCTGGTCATGATTCTCCATATATTTGTTTTTTCTTTTGAGAATCCTCATTTATTCAATATGTACATATGCATTGAGTCCGTGAGTGAAAGTTGCTCAGTCATATCCAGCGCTCTGTGATCCCATGGACTGCAGCCCACCAGGCTCCTCAGTCCATGGAATTCTCCAGGCTAGAATACTGGAGTGGGAAGCTATACCTTCCTCTAGGGGATCTTCACAACCCAGGGATTGAACCCAGGTCTCCCACATTGCAGGCAGATTCTTTACCATCTGAGCCACCAGGAAAGCCCTATACATATGCAATACCTTCCTTTTAATGTTTTTCTGCAGTGGGGTGGGGGAAGACTGATTTTTTATTTTTAGAAACCATGATGGTGGGGTTTCATTGTGCTTATGCATCCTTTGGATATTAAGAATACTTAATATATCTCAGATTATTAAATACTATTCTTGACATTGCCATCAGTTTGATGGTTTGAAGTATGAAGTTCAAATTACCCTAAGTTTTGCAGAGATAATTGAGATTTAGAAAAATTAGGTGCTTTAAAGCACAGTGAGTCAGCAGCAGGGAAAAGAGGAAAATAATTCATTTACTTAGGGCCTGCTACATGCTATATCTTTCTTACATTATCTTTTGTCCTTACTAAAACCCTGGGAGACAGGAATTATAATTCTTGCTTAACAGACAAGGGAACTGAGGCTCAAAGAGATTAAATTATTTTCCCAAGATCACACAGCTAAGTTCAGAGCTGAATTATAACCAAAATCTGTTTGCAAGCCCGTGTTTCTTCCACTTTGCACATGGCTCCCTAAATCTGAACCAGGATTCAACCAAGATTAAGCATTTTCTTCAACGTGTCCTTTGGAATGCACAGTCCTTAAAGGCAACTCCTGAATATGATGTTCAATAGAAACCATGCTGTTTTCTATTTTCTTTGTGTGTGTTGTCTAACTTTAATCTGGCTTTCCAAGTTACATGTTCCCTACTCTTCTCTAGATTTACTACAGAATTTGTGTAGAGGGAGGTGTTGGGGGTTGTGATTTCCTTCAGTTCAGTTCAGTTCAGTCTCTCAGTCGTGTCCAACTCTTTGCGACCCCATGAATTGCAGCACGCCAGGTCTCCCTGTCCATCACCAACTCGCGGAGTTCACTCAGACTCACATCCATCGAGTCAGTGATGCCATCCAGCCATCTCATTCTCTGTCGTCCCCTTCTCTTCCTGCCCCCAATCCCTCCAAGCATCAGAGTCTTTTCCAATGAGTCAACTCTTCACAAGAGGTGGCCAAAAATCAGAGGTACTTTGCCTTGTAAAGATACACAGAGTAATCTCTTGGAAGGATAGCTTTAGACTCCAGAGCTAACTGTGATCTCTCCAGTAAGTCCAGATGACAGTGGCTTTTTGTTCCCTGTCCTTTCTCAAGGTTATTTCTAAAGAACCAATAGCCCCCAAGGAAGAATTTTGGATTCCTGAACAATAAGATTTAGGTAAGGACACAAGGGAGAGCAGTGATCAGAAGGCTGTTTTCCTCATTTAGAATTGGACAGAGCTCTCCGTTAGTTGACTTGTGAGTATGGATCACAGATCCACCACAGAGAGGATGCTCTGTGATGTACAAGCGTAGGTCATAAAAACTGATGCAGCCACTGCCTGCTTCTTATGGAATTCTCACTCCTGGAAGCCAGGCTCCATTGGCAAGGGAGTGAAAGCAATTCATGGAGAGGCCCAAATGGAGAGGAACTAAGACCCCTACTTCCTTAGCTCTGGCTGAGCTCCCAGATGACAGTCAATGTTAACTGTCTGGTTGGGTGAAAGAGCCATCTTAAAAGCGCATCCTATAGCCTCAGTTGAGACACCTCAGCTGATCTGTGTGGAGAAAGACAAGCTTTCTCATAGCACCCTGCCCAACTTGCAGATATATGAGTTAAATAAATGACAGCTTTTATTTTAAGCCACTGGATTTTGGCGTAGTTTGTAGTTGAAAAAGAAAGCAAGGCATAGACATCAGAAGTGATAGGAAATCATTAAAAGTAGCTTAAGCATACAAACAGCTTAAAAAGCTAAAGGCATACTCAGGCATTACAAATCCCATATAATTAAACATAATTTATGTATTTGGTGTGAAATGTGGGCTTCCAAGGCGGCACTAGTGGTAAAGAACTTGCCTGCCAATGCAGGAAACATGAGAGAAGCAGGTTCAATCTCTGGGTCAGGAAGACCCCTTGGAGGAGGGCATGGCAACCCACTCCAGTATTCTTGCCTGGGGACGTCCATGGACAGAGGAGCCTGGTGGGCTATAGTTCATGGGGTCACAAAGTCAGCCGTGACTGTAACAACTGAGCACACACACATGACACAGATCAGGTAAGCAAGTCTAGCCAGAGTTCATCCTTGCTCATCCGTTTGAAAAGTGCAACCTCGTATGATTTAGGCCACAGATCATAAAGAGAAAAAAATTCTGTGCAGACAGAGAAAAGGAAAAAAGCTGATAATACGGCATGAGATTTTCATCAAACATAATAGTATTAAAATTATAAAATACTCTCATTTTTAAAAATTCAGAGATATTAAAGCAAGTTTTTAAGTATAGCAATGTCATAGATGGGGCCAGAACGGTTGTCTCTCTCTCTGCCTCTCTCCATTTCCTTCCTCCATCAAAAACAAAAAAAGAAATTGAATGAAGAAAATAATGATTTGTTCAAGCAAGACTCCAACTTTAGGCTAATCTGTACTTATTTCCATAAAGACTAGGTTTGAGTGACATAATCATTTGGGGTTTTTTAAATTAAATAATCAGTTACTCTGTGGTTTCTTTTCACAGTTAGGCACTTGTTTCCCTGAAACATTGTTTTATTCTAGCCCATTTCTTTTTGCCTTCTCTTAACCAGGTCTTTCCACTTTTATTTTTCCAATCTCGGTTTCCCAGACTCCAGTCAATATTCACCATAAAATGCTATAGCTAAAATAATTCTTGTCATTCCAGTCATTATGTTGATATTGGCTATTTTTTGCCTTATGAATTATTCTCACTGTTCTTCACATTGATTTTAATAAAATCTATTTAAGGCTTAATATGTCGCAGGCATTTTAGGTTGTCTTCAAGATTCCCACTCCTCTCTACATCTCTCTTTTCAGCACCTAAATTTCAGTTCTCTGTTTTGTAACCTAAGTTCTTCCCAGTCTCTTTATGTCACCAATGGTTTTTCTTTTACTCTCACCACCAACTATATCACTTTTTTGAGTTCTGCTTTTCTGGGGCTTAGAGATCTCCCAGGTAGCCCGCTCAGATGTACTATTTCCCTTTCTTCAATCAACTAGCACAATTCTTTCTGTTTGCTTTTCTTCTCTTTATTCTGGCAATTACTGAAGTCATGCAGTAATTTATCTTGTTTGTCTTGTCTCTCCCAGAAAGAATTTAAATTACGTATTTCTTCAAGGCAGGTACTGTGTCTATTGTTTTAAATTTTTCTCATTTGTTCTATAATGTGATCAGTGACAGAAGCGTGTGACAAAAACTTAACAAAATGGAAAAACAAATGTCTTTATGATTAATCTGTTGAATTTGCAAATGAGCACTACTCTACCTAGAAGAAAATAGATTATGGATATTAGAAATGGGTGTGCTGTAAATGTATTCATTTTAACACATCTTATTTCTTATTAACATATTTAAGTGTGGGTTGTTCTGAACTCTTCAACATTATAAGTATATGTAGAAGAAGGGATTGTATAAAAACACAATATTTTAAAAGGTAGGTCAATAGCAGATATAGTACTTAATTCTTAAGTGTTTAAATTCTAGAATAGTTCCCAATCTTTTAGATTTGTTCATCAATAAAATAAAGTACTCAGATTTACATGAATGAATTACATGTTTTGGAAACTAGTAATGAGATACTGCAGAACTGTGAGCTCACAGAATTATAAACTGGTTATTTTTCATCACTTAGAGATGTGGCTCACGTAATTATCTTTCCTCACTTTTCACCTTATGTATTTTCATATATTAGTGGGCCTCCCAACAATCTTTCTGTTCCTTCTCATTATGTATAGGTTGCTTCCCAGTGTTGCTGAAAATGGTGTTGAAAGGAGGACAAGCATTGTCAGCTGGTGATGTTAATTGCTGCCCACAACCTGAGAAATGAAGTGGATATGGATGCTCAACATGCTTACCGTGGGGCCCCTCCCGCTTCATCTAAATGGATTATAACATGCTTGCTAATGGTCTACACCTGAAATTGGAAAACATGAGTCAAAATACATCCAGTGTTTGTTATTTACTGAAAGGAATATTCTGAGACCAGATCTAAAGAGAAGGTATGTTGAACTACTTGTGAGTTTTCAAATTTCTTGAGTAACTGAGACTGAACTGGTTTCTTTTAATATGGCACACAGCGAAGCCCAGACTTCAGGGTAGCTTTTCTAGGACTAGGTCCCTTTACTGTAAGGATAGAGAACTGTGTGAGCCCGCAGTCGGGGCTTTTGCCAAATGGTCTTCAATTGTAGCCATGCAAGAAGCTTATTTGGAGGTAGAGGCAAGAGATTTCAAGTTTGTGTGATCTGCCTGGGATGGGGTAGTGCAATATTGGATATGATATCTGGTGGGGAGCCTGGGTGGAATAGAGTCTGATTAACAATGTGTCCTTATGTTGCATCAAAATTCATGTAGTTAAACTAGTTTTGATGGGCAGCTGAGCATAATCATTTAGAAATACACTGTCTAATAACATTGTAGCTACTAGCCAGATGTGGCTATTCAACATGACTTAGTTCAAAGAAAGAAATGCAATATAATAATTTTTATACTCAATGCATATTGAAATAATATTTTAAATATATTGGGTTTATTATTAAAATTTAAAATTTATCTATTTCTTAATTGTACTTTAGAAGATGTGGCTAATAGAAAACAAAATCACCTAGGTAGGTCACATTTTATTTTATTGGTCAGTACTGGTTTAGAGATTTCTAAAAAGGCTGACCTGGCTTTGAATTCTGGCTCTGACCCATTGACGTCTAATTTCTCTAAGTCTCAGATTCCTTCTTGTATAAAAATAGTATTCACCATAATGTTTCATGAGGATGAATTGAGATAATGTTTACAAAGCACTTGGTAAATTATGTGGTATGAGATAAATACCGAATGAATGTCTGTATAGTCAAAGCTATGGTTTTTCCAGTAGTCATGTATGGATGTGAGAGTTGGACTCTGTCGTGTTGGAGAAGACTTCTGAGAGTCCCTTGGACTGCAAGGAGATCAAACCAGTCAATCCTAAAGGAAATCAACACTGAATATTCCTTGGAAGGACTGATGCTGAAGCTGAAGATCTAATACTTTGGCCACCTTATGTGAAGAGCCTACTCATTAGAAAAGACCCTGATTCTGGGCAAGATTAAAGGCAGGAGGAGATAGGGACAATAGGGGAAGAGATTGATGGATGGCATCACCAATTCAATGGACATGAGTTTGCACAAACCCCGGGAGATGATGGAAGACAGGGAAGCCTGGTGTGTTGCAGTCCATGGGGTCTCAAAGAGTTGGACATGATTGAGCAACTGAACCACAACTGAAGTTCTGGAAATCTGGATTCTCCATTGAATACTAACTATTCATGTCATTGAAGGAGTCACTTATTCTCTCTGGTTCTCCGTTCTCTCATGTATAAAATTATATGTGTGTGTAAAATATTTCAAATTAATTCATTCAAATTCATTTGGTCTATCACAGTTCCAGGAACTAAGTTCATCAGCTTGTTGGTAAAGTGTGTTACATGAAGGAAGACAGGAATTCATGATGAATAAGACAATGTAGTAGAAACCTAGTTTTGTCTGCTCAGCTCCCCTCACTGGAGGCTTCTTTCTCTGCCATCCCTATAGTTACAGTCAGAGCATCCATGTAAATATGACATGTCTGTCCTGTGGTCACAGTTGACTGGTAGAGGAGTGAGTACTTGTATCAGTGGGTCCAGGCTTTCCTGGGAATTGTATTTGAGACAAAGAGATTCCAAACTGATGTGGCTCATCTTGAGTGGAAGTGATATCACTTGCAGAATTATCAGCAGTGTCCATTTCTAACTCTGGGCCCTGGGAAAGAGAGATGGCCAGGCTGTGGGAGCAGCAAAGAATGAAGCAGATGAACAGAGAGAAGCAGGAACAAGAGAAATAGGGAGAGGTCCTCCTGGTCCCTTGGTATGCCGTAATCCTGCATTCAGGCCATCCCTGAGAATGGACTGCATCCCTGTCCTATACTGTGGAAGCCATCTTCCAGATTTTTATAACAAAACTAGATGAAACAAAGCAAAACTCTCTTTCTGATGTGAGTTCAAAGAGGATCCCTTTATTTTAACTAATTTGGGCACTGTTTTTATATTTAAGCTTATGGGAAAACAGTCTCACATGCCAGTTATGTAACACATTGTAAGATGTGGTAAGAGATCATAGGAGAACAAGGAACTGTGAATGGAACTGCAGAAGGCTTTACATCAAATGTAACATTTGAACTGGGTCTTGTGAGAATGAAGGGGGCTTTTCCACATGGTGAAGGAAGAGTGGAAATTTTCAGGCAGAGGAAGTGTAAGTACAAAGTAAGAAAGAGTGTTACATTGAAGGAATGACTAGTAGAGACTATTTACTAGATGAAGGGGTCGATTGGGACCTTTCAGGATCTAAATTTACTTTTGGTTCTAAATATTCCTTAGGAACATACAAGACAAAATGGTACGGGGACAAGCAATTACCTTGGAGTAAGAAGAACTTGGCTCTTGTCCCAACCCTGACACAGATTAGTTTTGTCACCTTGGGTAATTGGCATCATTTCTTTGGGAAATGGTTTCCTCATTTGGAAAATGAGAATGTGGAGTATATTATCTCTGTGGCTGCTTTCAGCTCAAAATCTATGATTCTTTAACTTAAATACAAAAACTTTGTCACTGCTGACAAAGCATTTCCATTAGGTTTGACTGGGGGGGATGATTTAATTTAGATATGCTTCCTTTTCTGTCAAAATCACTGTCAAAATCAGCAGAATCTGATATATGCTACATCTAAGAAGCCTTGGCCCAAAGACTCATTTCTTAAACTAGGGAATCATGAAAGCACACTTAAATAAATAGCATCATCCCTGAGCCTAACCTAGTTGCAGTTTTTCAACACTTTACTTTCTCTACCTGGGTGATGGGACCAAAGAAATTTATCATATATATAAGTATTGCAAAGATAATGAATGGTGAAGTTCTGGGAAAGAAAAAAATTCCTATTTGAATATGAAAACCAGAAAGTATTTCCCATGAGGATATCTTTAAGAATGCTTTTATAAAAATTTAAACTATTTAAAAATATCACAGAAAGTGGTAACAGGAATAGCAGATTTGCAAAAATTAACATGCTTCAAAATACAATGTATTTCTTTCATATGTATCTTTTCTATTCCCTCCCACATGTCTTTAAATATCAGAGGAGGGAATTCTTATTCTTTTTCACTACTCACCTATGATGATTTTTTGACAGCTTGGTCTTTGAGCTTTTCTCTATTTACATCCAAGGACTTCATGGGAACCAGTGACACCCAGTGTCATTTACCAGACACATTTGTTATCAGGCATAGGTGTGCTCTCTAAGTGGACTAGGTTCCTAGCCAACCTAGGCATAGGTGAGGTTAATGATAAATAAAATCATTGTACCCAGAAAAATGAGTGGGAAGATGAGTAGAAAAGGTGAGCAGCACATGTCTACCATGTACCCAGCTTCACGTTCTCTGTGTTCTTTTTCAAAACACATATATGCTGAGTTTTTGGTTTCACTATGGGTAAAGTACTATTTTCCAAAATGATCATAACCAAGAAACCAACTATCATAGTACAGTTTATAGTGAAATTGTCTAGTACTCAAATCCCATTCTTATCAGCAGTGTCCCTTTTTTAAGGTGATTTAGCCACTGCAATTCCTTGAGCCTCAGATAACTAAAATATTAAGCATACCATGATGTCCTATCTCTACCATGCCAGATAATTAAGCTGAAAGCGTAAACACTTTGTAGTCTGTCATACTTTACACTTTTTCAAAGCATATTTAGATGTTATTACCTAATATAAATTATTGCTTTTATCAAAATTATCTTATCAGTCTAATCTCTGGTTACTGTTAGTAACAGAAATGATCTGTAGGTATATCTAGCTACAATAATATAGTCAACAATGCATATAGAATTAGAAGAAAGCACTTGCAGATTTAAGAGTTTAATTTAAGGGATTAAATTTAGATCAAACAAATAAGTATGACAAACTGATAGATGATAAACTTTATACATGTTGTTTCTCATTGATAAAGGAAATTGAAGATGATTCAAGGAAATGGAAAGATATCTCATGTTCTTGGAATGGAAGAATTCACATTGCTAAAATGGTCATTTCACCCCAAACAACCTACAGATTTAATGCAAATCTGTCAAAATATCCATGACATTTTCCACAGAACTAGAACAAATAATCCAAAAACTTATATGGAACCACAAAAGACCCAGAATTGCCAAAGCAATTCTGAGGTAAAAAAAACAAAGCAGGAAGCATAACATCCCAGACTTCAGACAATACAACAAAGCTACAGTAATTAAAACAGCATGGCACTGGCACACGCGCACGTGCACGCACTCACACACACACACACACACACAGATATATGGATCAATGGAACAGAACAGAGAGCCCAGAAACAGACTCATACACCTACAGTTAATTACTCTTTGACAAAGGAGGCAAGAATATACAATGTAGAAAAGAGAGTCTCTTCAGCAAGTGGTGTTGGGGAAAGTTGGACAACCTCAAGTAAATCAGTGAAGATATAACACACCCTCTCACCATACACACAAAAAATCCAAAAATTGCTTAAACACTTAATTGTAAGATAGGAAATCATAAAACTCCTAGAAGGGAACACAGGCAAAACATTGTCTGACATAAATCATACCAATGTTTTTTTTTAGGTCAGTCTCCCTGCTAAGTCTCTTCAGTCGTGTCCGACTCTGTGTGGCCCCAAAGACGGCAGCCCATCAGGCTCCCCCGTCCCTGGGATTCTCCAGGCAAGAGCACTGGAGGGGGTTGCCATTTCTTTCTCCAATGCGTGAAAGTGAAAAGTGGAAGTGAAGTCGCTCAGTCGTGTCCAACCCTCAGTGACCCCATGGACTGCAGCCTTCCAGGCTCTTCCGTCCATGGGATTTTCCAGCAAGAGTACTGGAGTGGGGTGCCATTGCCTTCTCCGTCAGTCTCCCTAGGCAATAGAAATAAAAGCAAAAATAAATAAAAGAGACCTAACCAAACTTACCAGCTTTGCACAGCAAAGAAAATCATAAACACAACCAAAAGACAGTCTATGGACTGTCAAATACTTGCAAATGATGAAATCAACAAGGAATTAATTTCTGAAATATACAAACAGCTCATACAACTTAATACTAAAAAAACAAACAACCCAATCAAAAAATGGACAGAAGACCTAAATAAACATTTCTCCAAAGAAGACATACAGGCAGCCAAGAGGCACATGAAAAGATGTTTAAAATTGCTAATTAGAGAAATGAAAATCAAAATGACAATGAGATATCACCTCACATTAGTCAGGATGGCCATGATCAAAAAAATCTACAAACAATAAATCCTGAAAGAGTGAGAAAGAAGGGACCCTCCTACACTGTTGGTGGGAATGTAAATATGGAAAACAATATGGAGTTTCTTTAAGAAAGTAAAAATAGAACTACCATATAATCCTGCATTCCCACTCCTGGGAATACACCCAGAGAAAAACATAGTTTGAAAGGATACATAGGCCTCAATGTACATTGCAGCACTGTTTACAGTAGCCAAGACACAGAAGCCACCTAAATGTCCATCAACAGAAGAATGGATAAAGAAGATGTGGTACATATACACAATGGAATATTACTCACCACTAAACAGAAAGAAATAATGCCATGTACAGCATCATGGATGGACCTAGGTATTGTCTTACTGAGTGAAGTAAGTCAGACAAAGGAGAAATATCATATGACATCTCTTATATGTGGAATCCAGAAAGAATGATACAAATGAACTTACTTTCAGAACAGAAACAGACTCACAGACATAGGAATCAAATTATGGTTACCAAAGAGGGATAAATTTGAAGTTTGGGATTAGCAGATACAAACTACTATGTATAAAATAGACAGATAACAAGGTCCTTCATATAGATCAGGGGATTATATTTAATATCTTGTAATGGACTATAATGATAAAGAATCTGAAAAAGAATACATACTTATATATATATAATATATATATGAGAAATTAACACATCATTGTAACCAATTATACTTTAATTTTAAAAATGTGGTTTCTACCAGTTATTAAAGTTTGGAAAAATGCAAAATTTTAAAAATGATTAGTATATAATAGTTAATATTCATTCAGTTCAGTTCAGTTGCTCAGACATGTGTGACTCTTTGTGACCCCATGGACTGCAGCAGGCCCAGCCTCCCTGTCCATCACTAACTCCCGGAGCTTCCTCAAACTCATGACCATTGAGTCAGTGATGCCATCCAACCATCTCATTCCCTGTTTTCCCCTTCTTCTCCCGCCTTCATTCTTTCCCAACATCAGGGTCTTTTCCAATGACTCAGTTCTTCACATCAGGTGGCCAAAGTATTGGAGTTTCAGTTTCAACATCAGTCCTTCCAATGAAGACTCAGGACTGATCTCCTTTAGAATGTACTGGTTGGATCTCCTTGCAGTCTAAGGGACTCTCAAGAGTCTTCTCCAACACCACAGTTCAAAAGCATCAATTCTGGGGCACTCAGCTTTCTTTATAGTCCAACTCTCACATTCATACATGACTACTAGAAAAACCATAGGTTTGACTAGACAGACCTTTGTTGGCAAAGTAATGTCTACTTTTTAATATGCTTTCTAGGTTGGTCATAACTTTCCTTCCAAGGAATAAGTGAATAATTTCATGGCTGCAATCACCATCTGCAGTGATTTTAGAGCCCAAGAAAATAAAGTCAGCTGCTGTTTCCACTGTTTCCCCATCTATTTCCCATGAAGTGATGGGACTGGATGCCATGTTCTTAGTTTTCTGAATGTTGAGCTTTAAACCAACTTCTTCACTCTCCTCTTTCACTTTCATCAAGAGGCTCTTTAGTTCTTCTTCACTTTCTGCCATAAGTGTGGTGTCATCTGCATATCTGAGGTTATTGATATTTCTCCCAGCAATCTTGATTCCAGCTTGTGCTTCCTCCAGCCCAACGTTTCTCATGATGTACTCTGCGTATAAGTTAAATAAGCAGAGTGACAATATACAACATTGACGTACTCCTTTTCCTATTTGGAACCAATCTGTTGTTCCATGTCCAGTTCTAACTGTTGCTTCCTAACTTGCACACAGATTTCTCAAGAGGCAGGTGAGGTGGTCTGGTATTCCCATCTCTTTCAGAATTTTCCAGTTTGTTATGATCCACACAGTCAAAGGCTTTGGCAGTCAATAAAGCGGAAGTAAATGTTTTTCTGGAATTCTCTTGCTTTTTTGATGATCCAACAGATGTTGGCAATTTGATCTCTGGTTCCTCTACCTTTTCTAAAACCAGCCTGAACATCTGGAAGTTCATGGTTCATGTATTGTTGAAACCTGCACTGGAGAATTTTGAGCATTACTTTACTAGAGTGTGTGATGAGTGCAATTGTGTGGTAGTTTGAGCATTCTTTGGCATTGCCTTTCTTTGGGATTGGAATGAAAACTGACCTTTTCCAGTCCTCAGGCCACTGCTGAGTTTTCCAAATTTGCTGGCATATTGAGTGCAGCACTTTCACAGCATCATCTTTTAGGATTTGAAATAGCTCAATTGGAATTCCATCACCTCCACTAGCTTTGTTTGTAGTGATGCTTCCTAAGGCCCTCTTGACTTCACACTCCAGGATGTCTGGCTCTAGATGAGTGATCACACCATCACGATCATCTGGGTCATGAATATCTTTGTTGTACAGTTCTGTGTATTCTTGCCACCTCTTCTGAATATCTCTTCTTCTGTTAGGTCCATACCATTTCTGTCCTTTATTGAGCCCATCTTTGCATGAAGTGTTCCCTTGGTATCTCTAATTTTCTTGAAGAGACCTCTAGTCTTTCCTACTCTATTGTTTTCCTCTATTTCTTTGTACTGATCACTGAGGAAGGCTTTCTTATCTCTCCTTGCTATCCTTTAGAACTCTGTATTCAAATGGGTATATCATTCCTTTTCTCCTTTGATTTCACTTCTCTTCTTTTCACAGCTATTTGTAAGGCCTCCTCAGACAGCCATTTTGCTTTTTTGCATTTCTTTTTCTTGGGGATGATCTTGATCCCTGTCTGCTGGACAATGTCACGAACCTCTGTCCATAGTTCATCAGGTACTATATCAGATCTAGTCCCTTAAATCTATTTCTCACTTCCACTGTATAATTGTAAGGGACTTGATTTAGGTCATAGCTTAATGGTCTAGTGGTTTTCCCTACTTTCTTCAATTTAAGTCTGAATTTGGCAATAAGGAATTCATGATCTGAGCCAAAGTCAGTTCCCGGTCTTGTTTTTGCTGACTGTATAGAGCTTCTCCATCTTTGGCTGTAAAGACTATAATCAATCTGATTTCGGTGTTGACCATCTGGTGATATCCATGTGTAGAGTCTTCTCTTATGTTGTCGGAAGAGGGTGTTTGCTATGACCAGTGAGTTCTCTTGGCAAAACTCTATTAGCCTTTGCCCTGCTTCATTCTGTACTCCAAGGCCAAATTTGCCTATTACTCCAGGGTTCTCAAAGCCTGGGACAGGATCTAAATCTATGCTCATTATCCATTTCATGCGGACAAATTGAAGCATAAACTGCAGAACAAGGACAGTGAATAAGCTCAGTATAAAGGGAATTTCTAAAAAAAAAAAAAAAAAAGCCCCAAATCTTCAACAGTGTTTAGCTACTTGAGATATTACAATCTCCCTGCAGAAAAAGCAGCTGAGTGATCAGCTGTTATGAAAACCATAGATGGGATTCCTTTGTTAGTAGAAGACTGGTTTAAGGGCATCTAAGACTTTTGCTAACTGCCTGAATCAGGGAAAGAGACTAAGCACTGAGAGGGATAATAAACGGACAACACTTTCCAGTCTTGAGCTTCCTCACCCACCATTGTCTTCACCAGTCATCCTCTTGCTTAGCCAAAGCACCACACTTAAAACTAGAGAGTTCTGCACATCGCAGGTCACTTCTGACCCTTCCTTATATCACAAACGAAATCCGAGGTCAACAAACTTTAGTCACAGCAGTTATGATGCTTCAGGCATTGAGATAAATTCTGAGTGATGTTGTTAAAAACAATCAGCATAATTTGATGAGTCAGACAGACATAAATAACCAATGGAAAAGTGGGAAGGTACTAAAAATTAATTCTCATACTATCTCTATAAAGCTTCCAAACTCTAGGAGGGTCAGTAGTGTTAGGCCTCAGTTCTTTTCTCTGTAAAATGGGCATGGTGATGATGACTTCCTTTGCAGAATTATTGTGTTGTATAAATACTTTCAACTTATTCAATAAAAAACTCATTTTCTGTTGTCTTTATTAAGAGGAAAAAATTTAGTCTTGGGTGAAAAATGAAAGAGTAAGAAACCTATTAAGTAAAGTTTTATAAATAACCATTCAAGTTTCTTGAATAATTTTGTATTATCTAATTCAAAGTTCTTATCAATTATTTTAGAAGTGTAAGTATTTTCATCAACACTTTCTTTGCATAGAACCAGAGAAGTCAAAAGACTTAATAGAGGTCATTCAGCTAACACCTGTCCAAACTAGGCTTGCTTGGATTCTGACCCCTGCCCCAGTATTCATATGTCTAGTTTCCTGTCTTAGAGTACTGGGATTGGCTTGTTTTGCCAGATTCTAAGTGGAAAAATGAGTATGGACTCAAATGTTTACATGGGTAGTTTTGTGTCCTCTTAGCTTCTTTTAAAAATAGGTTTTCATTCATATGACCTATTGACAGATGAATGAAGTGTGATACATCTAGAAAATAGTTATTAAGTACTTCTATATTTAAGTGCATCTCTGTAGAATTTTGTTAGTGAAAGTGCAATCATCTACCTCCTAGCAGAATCAGAGAAAAAGATTAATTTAATCCTATATTATATATATGATTCTCTTTGAGGTTATCTAGATTTATTCCCATCAATATAAATGTATTCATATCAATTACTATGTATTTATAAATTATATTACTTATAAGCATGTAAGTTCAGTTGGAAAATTTTCTAACTATGCCAAAAAACAAAACTTTTCTTAGTCTTTGCAGGTTGAAGTCAATGAAAGAGTAATTTGAAATCTAAATCATGACATCTCTAGACAATATAATATAATCATAGGTATAGATATAATATGTCCTACCTTCCTCCCTTATTTTGATTGGTTTGTTCTGAATGAGGTTGCTGGTTCCTGAGTCTAAGTGGAAAATTTCTTATTCTGGTTCCATCTTCCTTGAGCAGCTGTAAACATTCTCCCTGTTACAGAAAAATACACATAAGATGACATTAATATCAGTGATGCACTCCCAATAAGCAAATTCCCTAAAGGTTAGCTGAAACTCAATCCTTCTTTTCTCATTTTCAAGAAAGTGTATCTGCATGAAAGTTATATTTTTAAAGTAACAACTCTCGCTCCAGCAGCTGTATCATTTTCAAGCATTAATATATCAGGTATTCTCAATAATTCACTTCATAAGTGATTAGCTATATCAAAGCATCAAGACAGCACTAGCTGGGATCCCTCCTATCTCAGAAAGAGATAAAGTGGATCTGCCTGAGGGGCAGTGAATTACCCACTGAGGTGAAAACCTCACCTTCTGATGGTCAGCTCTATCAGGAACACCTGTATTATCTGGCAATGCCAGATAATGGAAACATGGAAAGACACTTGCCAAACTGTTATTTCTTTGTGTGCATTTAAAATATTTTAGGTGTAGATCAAGGTTCAGAACTTTTTAAGCATATATTTATATTAATTAATCTGAATAATGTATGTGGGAGTATAATGACAAATATAATCATTTTATTTTCCTTTTGATTCATGGAATCTTGAGTTCCTGGGAATGTTTTAGATTAAACTACAGCACACTTGTGTTTAGTTAGAGTCTTTTCATCATGTAGGCAGAGTAGGGGTTCCAACTTAGCCACTTTCCAGCAGGGTAACCCTGGTAGGTCGGTTTTCCTCTCAGTGTCTGTTTTCTTATCAGAAAAATGAAAGAGTGTTTTGTGGACTGAATATGCATATGAAATGCTCCCCAAATTCCTGGCACACAGTATGCACTTAATAATAACAACAACAATAATGATTATTATAAAATTCTATTAACTCATACCAGGATGTAATCACAAAGTCAATCAAACAATGATCTTAGTTTTTGCCCTATTTTGTTCCCCACAAATGGTAAGAAGTTCAAAGTGCAGGGTAGAGCAAGAGTCTATGCCTCACGCTTGACTAAAGTTATTGTCATGTGAACTCCAAAAGAAATTCCAACAGATACTCATCCAAAAGCACACCAGCCTTGTGGGTCACACATGAGCAAGTCACAGACTTACAAAATTCCCCTTTCCTATAACACTACTGCTGGATGAAGCACAAGCTGGAATCAATATCGCCGGGAAAAGTATCAATAACCTCAGATATGCAGATAACACCACCTTTTTATGGCAGAAAGCAAAGGAGAACTGAAGAGCCTCTTGATGAAGGTGAAAGAGGAGAGTGAAAAAGTTGGCTTAAAACTCAACATTCAGAAAACTAAGAACATGGCATCCAGTCCCATCACTTCATGGCAAATAGATGGGGAAATAATGGAAACATTTAGACACTATTTTCTTGGGCTTCAAAATCACTGCAGATGGTGAGTGCAGCCATGAAATTAAAAGACACTTGCTCTTCGGAAGAAAAGCTATGACCAACCTAAGCACATTAAAAAGCAGAGACATTACTTGGCCAACAAAAGTCTGTCTAGTCAAAGCTGTGGTTTTCCAGTAGTCATGTATGATTATGAGAGTTGGACTACAAAGAAAGCTGAGCACCAAAGAATTGATGCTTTTGAACTGTGGTGTTGGAGAAGACTCTTGAGAGTCCCTTGGACTGCAAGGAGATCCAACCAGTCCTTCCTAAAAGAAATCAATCCTGAATAATCATCGGAAGGACTGATGTTGAAGCTGAAAATCCAATACTTGGCCACCTGATGTGAAGAACTAACTCATTGGAAAAGACCCTGATTCTAGGAAAGGTTGAAGGTGGGAGAAGGAGATGACTAGGATGAGATGGTTGGATAGCATCACTGACATGATGGACATCTGATCAGATGAGATCAGTCACTCAGTCGTGTCTGATTCTTTGTGACCCCATGAATCGCAGCACGCCAGGCCTCCTTGTCCCTCACCAACTCCCGGAGTTCACTTAGACTCACCTCCATCGAGTCAGTGATGCCATCCAGCCATCTCATCCTCTGTCGTCCCCTTCTCCTCTTGCCCCCAATCCCTCCCAGCATCAGAGTCTTTTCCAATGAGTCAACTCTTCCCATGAGGTGGCCAAAGTACTGGAGTTTCAGCTTTAGCATCATTCTTTCCAAAGAAATCCCAGGGCTGATCTCCTTCAGAGCGGACTAATTGGATCTCCTTGCAGTCCAAGGGACTCTCAAGAGTCTTCTCTAACACCACAGTTCAAAAGCATCAATTCTTCGGCACTCAGCCTTCTTCACAGTCCAACTCTCACATCTGTACATGACCACAGGAAAAACCATGGCCTTGACTAGACGAACCTTGGTTGGCAAAGTAATGTCTCTGCTTTTGAATATGCTATCTAGGTTGGTCGTAACTTTCCTTCCAAGGAGTAAGCGTCTTTTAATTTCATGGCTGCAGTCACCATCTGTAGTGATTTTGGAGCCCAGAAAAATAAAGTCTGACACTGTTTCCACTGTTTCCCCATCTATTTCCCATGAAGTGATGGGACCAGATGCCATGATCTTCGTTTTCTGAATGTTGAGCTTTAAGCCAACTTTTTCACTCTCCACTTTCACTTTCATCAAGAGGCTTTTTAGTTCCTCTTCACTTTCTGCCATAAGGGTGGTGTCATCTGCATATCTGAGGTTATTGATATTTCTCCCGGCAATCTTGATTCCAGCTTGTGTTTCTTCCAGTCCAGCGTTTCTCATGATGTACTCTGCACATAAGTTAAATAAACAGGGTGACAATATACAGCCTTGACGAACTCCTTTTCCTATCTGGAACCAGTCTGTTGTTCCATGAAATTAAAAGACGCTTATTCCTTGGAAGGAAAGTTATGACCAACCTAGATAGCATATTCAGAAGCAGAGACATTACTTTGCCAACCAAGGTTCGTCTAGTCAAGCCCATGGTTTTTCCTGTGGTCATGTATGGATGTGAGAGTTGGACTGTGAAGAAGGCTGAGCACTGAAGAATTGATGCTTTTGAACTGTGGTGTTAGAGAAGACTCTTGAGAGTCCCTTGGACTGCAAGGAGATCCAATTAGTCCGCTCTGAAGGAGATCAGCCCTGGGATTTCTTTGGAAAGAATGATGCTAAAGCTGAAACTCCAGTACTTTGGCCACCTCATGGGAAGAGTTGACTCATTGGAAAAGACTCTGATGCTGGGAGGGATTGGGGGCAAGAGGAGAAGGGGACGACAGAGGATGAGATGGCTGGATGGCATCACTGACTCAATGAACGTGAGTCTGAGTGAACTCCGGGAGTTGGTGAGGGACAGGGAGGCCTGGCGTGCTGCGATTCATGGGGTCACAAAGAATCAGACACGACTGAGCGACTGATCTGATCTGTTGTTCCATGTCCAGTTCTAACTGTTGCTTCCTGACCTGCATACAAATTTCTCAAGAGGCAGATCAGGTGGTCTGGTATTCCCATCTCTTTCAGAATTTTCCACAGTTTATTGTGATCCACACAGTCAAAGGCTTTGGCATAGTCAATAAAGCAGAAATAGATGCTTTTCTGGAACTCTCTTGCTTTTTCCATGATCCAGCGGATGTTGGCAATTTGATCTCTGGTTCCTCTGCCTTTTCTAAAACCAGCTTGCACATCAGGAAGTTCATGGTTCACATATTGCTGAAGCCTGGCTTGGAGAATTTTGAGCATTACTTTACTAGTGTGTGAGATGAGTGCAATTGTGCAGTAATTTGAGCATTCTTTGGCATTGCCTTTCTTTGGGATTGGAATGAAAACTGACCTTTTCCAGTCTTGTGGCCACTGCTGAGTTTTCCAAATTTGCTGGCATATTGAGTACAGCACTTTCACAGCATCATCTTTCAGGATTTGAAAGAGCTCAACTGGAATTCCATCACCTCCACTAGCTTTGTTCGTAGTGATGCTTTCTAAGGCCCACTTTGCTTCACATTCCAGGATGTCTGGCTCTAGGTCAGTGATCACACCATCGTGATTATCTGGGTCGTGAAGATCTTTTTTTGTACAGTTCTTCTGTGTATTCTTGCCATCTCTTCTTAATATCTTCTGCTTCTGATAGGTCCATACCATTTCTGTCCTTTATCAAGCACATCTTTGCATGAAATGTTCCTTTGGTATCTGTGATTTTCTTGAAGAGATCCCTAGTCTTTCCCATTCTGTTGTTTTCCTCTATTTCTTTGCATTGATCGCTGAAGAAGGCTTTCTTAATCTCTTCTTGCTATTCTTTGGAACTCTGCATTCAGATGCTTATATATTTCCTTTTCTCCTTTGCTTTTCACTTCTCTTCTTTTCACAGCTATTTGTAAGGCCTCCCCAGAGAGCCATTTTGCTTTTTTGTATTTCTTTTCCATGGGGATGGTCTTGATCCCTGTCTCCTGTACAATGTCACGAACCTCAGTCCATAGTTCATCAGGCACTCTATCTATCAGATCTAGGCCCTTAAATCTATTTCTCACTTCCACTGTATAATCATAAAGGATTTGATTTAGGTCATACCTGAATGGTCTAGTGGTTTTCCCTACTTTCTTCAATTTAAGTCTGAATTTGGCAATAAGGAGTTCATGGTCTGAGCCACAGTCAGCTCCTGGTCTTGTTTTTGCTGACTGTATAGAGCTTCTCCATCTTTGGCTTCAAAGAACATGAATCTGAGTAAGCTCCGGGAGTTGGTAATGGACAGGGAAGCCTGGCATGCTGCAGTCCATGAGGTCACGAAGAGTCAGACACAACTGAACTGAACTGATAATACTACTTGCAATATTGATTGGTTTTACTAGCTTAACCTTTTTGAGTCTGTTACTGTTTCATAAATGCTGTTAGTGTTTGGTGTACTAGATGTTAAATGGATAGTACAGTATATTGATTCTGAATCTAATTTTGGTTTCCAGGGTATTGAAGATAACTGAATCTGGCATTTAGAACCTTCCAATATTGAATGAGAATCCTCGAAAATATTTTTGCCTGAAAAAAGGCATATAAGCACATTTAAAGAGTCCCTAGTAAAAATTAAGTCCATGCAATTTTTTTTGTTATTGAAGATATCATTAGGCAGCATTCAAGAACTAAATTTATTCTGATAATCATTATAATGATGAAAAAATTCCTTGCTCCAATAATTGATTTATGCTTCATTTAAATGTACGGAGTAGTTCCAATATAATTTCTTATTAACTCTAGTGACGAATTTTAAAGTAGCATGACTCTGAAATAAAGATGAAAATTCTCCATACAACTTATTGCATTTAAATAGATTTAATATTTAATATTTAAAAAATCATTTGATGTAAATAGCCATCATGAATCACTGTAGATATACTAAGATGTAATTAAATGCTTTTTTCTTTTAAAATGAATCTACTTGTTTCATAATAAATTCTTTTTGTACTCTTTCTTCTTTTAAGCTGTTATTAGTTTTGAAATTATTTTAAATTGTGAGATATACTCTAAAATTCAGCAAATTTCTAAAAAAATTTCCTCTTAAGCAAATTCAAAGTAACAATTATCACTTAGTATTTGCCTTTATCTTACAATTATTTAAACCATTTTGATAAAAACTCAGATTTCTAAGACGGAAAAAACAAACTTGGGGAGGGACCAGGGAAAGTTTTATAAAAACTTTCACTAGATAAGATTGTGCACACAAAGAAACTACTCTCTGACCTTGTTTGATACCTGGAATTTGTTGGTATGACAATGTGTCATAATCTGGGAGGAGAGACAGGATTAACACAGTTCCTGCTGAGAAGACCCAGAAATCAGGCACCTACGAGTTCAGTAGTGAGAGCGGCTGCCAGGGGATCTGGAGTTTCTGGGTCTGTCCTGTGGCACTGTGACAATGCGAGGTCATGTTCAGTCACTTTCTGTGTGAGCCCCACCAAAAGACGGGCAGTGTGGACCACTAGAAAGTTCTCTTTGGTCCTTAAGAATGTAACCAAGAATGAGACCTCTCTCTCTCTCTCTCACATACACACACAAAATCAACTAATAAAAGAAGTTAGAATCCTGGAACAATCCCTAATCCATACCTCATAAAGAAAAAAAAGTCTTTTGAGTATAATATAAGATTTCAAGAAAGCAGCATGTTGGCTTGAATTCAAGAAGTCCTGAAGCATTCAGGATTTGGTTCTGTGTACTTAGTACATAGCAAGGAAAGAGTCTTGAAAAAGAAGCCAAAAGACCTAGTTTAGTTTGTTACTCACTTGACAGGAAGTAACTTTTTAAGACCTCATCTGCTTTCTTCTCTGTTACATCAGGACAGTGCTAATTTTCTGACAGATTCTTGGGGTTCATAGAATGGTCATATAGGTTAATGCTGGTTAAAGTTAGGATGACTATATCATTTTGTCATCTACACCAGGACACTTTTGAGGCTGAAGGAGGGAGGTACTGATAATAATACTGAGACAATATGCACAAACCAGGACTCTCTTGGGCAAACAGGTACCTCTGTTCATTGTACATGAACTTTTAGAACTAGAAACCATTTTGTTCACCTGTAAGAGGTATGCACAGTAGCGGTATAGTATTGAAGCCTAGCTTCCAAACCTAATTTGACAAGGTACAATGAGCTTTTCTGTGACATCATGGGAAGGAAATGCAGCCTGCACAGCCTGTGAAGTTTGTAATGCTTTACAGGAAGTACATGTTTTGACATGTAATTGGTGTTTCTGGAAAAGAATTTCCTAACTAGAATTTTAAAAAAATTGAACTAGCTTTATTTCAAAGCCTTTTAGAATATTTTTAGATTAATCTATACTGTTTTAAAGCAATAATCAAAGTTCCTTTCTCAATTTTCCCCTTCTTAAAGGAAACAGCCTTTCAAATAATGTAATCTGAAATGATAGATGAGGAGATCTTTGTATTTTCCCCATTTATAGAGCTCATTAAAAAGTTGTAGCTATTCTTCAAGGTTATTATCATTGTTACTATTAATTTTGGCTAAGAAAATGAGTCTATGGAGTTGAATGATCTTGATATTTACTTAGAGAAAATAATTTTTTCATTACCAAATTATTTTTCCTCTATCTATTGTACTTGGAGAAGAGAGAATAAGGAGGATAAAAATACTGTATTTTATCAATTGTTCGATATAATTCTACAGACCAAAAGCATTCTTGATTAAGTTTGTATTATTTAATCAATATTTTGCAGTGTGAAAAAAATTCAGGTCCCCTACAGTAAAGTTGGTTTTTTCCCCCCAACAAAGCTATTATAAAAGAAATTTGTTTTTATAACATTTTGGTATTAAGCTAGTTGTTGGAATAAGTGCTATCAGGAAATTTTACTAAAAAATGGGCTAACTGGGTATAAGACCTTTATTCCTAGGAATCCAGAGGTGGCTTAAATTTAAGACTACCTCATTGGACATAAGAATTATACTTGTTTCTTATCACCTACAGTAGGATGGTAGCAACAAAAATAATTGCCTTAGCATATACTGAATAAAGACTAATAAGAACAAATTATATTACCTAACAGAAGCAATGACATACATCTTCTTGATCCAAAACTGCATAAATTTAACAACAGTTTTGGAATGAAAGACTTCTTTTTACTAACAAAATTAAAAACACTTGAAATATTATACAATGAGAACACTAAGTTTAAAATTGAAGAACCTCTGTCAATTCCTAAGACTCAGTTTTTCTTTTGATGCATGTATAAACATTCATCCTAAGTCATATCTAAAAACAAGGCTAGAGGTTGTCACCTGAATCATGCTAGTCAATTTAGAAAAAGGCAACGTTTCATTAACACTTGAAATTGGATTGGAAATTCCACACTTCTTTAAAAAGGGGCTGGTTACAGTGAGGGGGGCAGTGGAGGATGAGACCCTTAGCATCACTGACTGACTCATTGGGCATTAATTTGAGCAAACTGTGGGAGAGAGTGAAGGACAGGGGAGCCTGGCATGCTGCAGTACATGGGGTCACAAAGAGCTGGACACAACTTAGCACCTGGAAACCAACAACAGCAATATAGTGAACCCTACACTTATAAATTCCACTACGTTGTAAACAGGAACGCTGGGTACCTACAAAATGATGTTTACTTTTTGAAGCTTGTTTTCCAAAAGAAGACACATACTGTATAACTGAAGGACCTATCATCTCACATTGTTTGTGAAAGGAATCATGTGCATTAAAATGTGTTTAAATAAAAAAGGATATAGGGTATAGCTTTGTGACTTTAGTAACTCAAGATTTCGTTCACATCAAAGATACTCATCATCATGAAAATGGATTGTTTTTTCCCCCTAATTTTAGCTTCATCATGCCATCAATTCATACAATTAATTTACATAATCTTAGAGTTTTTCACATAATTACAAATTTTGATGCACAAACATGATATAATTATATTTCACTCACAGATTGTACTTTTTATATGGTCTGCTCTTAATTTTAAAAGCAAGGAGGTTCAGCATCCCATCGTCTGAATACTAGTAACACTAAAATTGTATTAAATTTGCTTTTTATATGTAACCCTTTATTTAAATAAAATCTGGAAATTGTGAGGAAAAAATGCAAATCATTGAACAGCTGCAAATACAAAATCACAGTCTTATCCACATCCTATTACATAACAGCTGGCATTAACTGAGTATTGATTTATTGCTGGTACTGTGCTCAGGGGTTTCTTAGTGATGATCAGTTGAGTCTCAGCCAACCCTACAGGGGTGATCCAACTATCATTCTCTTTTACCAAATGAAGAAACTAAGACTCATGTGCTCAAAACTCTGCATGTATTAAATGTTTGAGCTTGTATTGGAACCAAAGCAGGCTGAGCATTTGGCCGCAGCAGAAGCCTTCTAACAGAAATTCAGTCAGGGCCAGTAATTGATCAGTTAAGAGAAGAATCATAAACAAACAAACAAAAATATACATGCGTGCTTGTGCTCAATTGCTCAGTTGTGTCCAACTCTGCAACCCCATAGACTGTAGCCTGCCAGGCTTCTCTCTCCATGGGATTTTCCAGGCAAGAATAGTGGAATGGGTTGCCATTTACTTCTCCAGGGGATCTTCCTAATCCAGGAATGGAACCCAGGTCCCCTGAATTGCAGGCACACTCTTTACCGACTGAGCTACAAGGGATATACATAAGATATAATTTAAAATACATAAACATATAGTCATTTACCTTTTTCTCATTTTATTTTATTTTTTGATGTAGAGCAAAAGTGTTTTCTTTAAGGGTAGATGTACCAAGTAAAGTTCCTTAGAATTTTCTTGCATAAGCCATACCCATAGTTTCACAACCTTGAATTTCAATATATTTAATGGGGGCTAAAACATTTGTAAAGCAATATACATGAATTTCTACTCTAGGTTCTTGCAAATTTTGTTTCTAATATTTTATGCTTGTCTCATACACACCCAAATGCACAGCAGTTACTTTTTATAAAATAACAATTTGTCTTTATCAAGTTTAACACATTCATCATTTTGATTTTCTTGAGAACTCTCTTTATATACTTATACTTATTTCATGTATTTAATTACTATACTATACTATAGAAATTACTATAATTGGTGGCATAAACAGAATTAGAAATAAAAATAATATGATGGGGATTATTACAACTCTACTGACACTCCATATCCCGGGGACATCCATTTTTAAGTATTTTTAAAAGAATGAAGGCTCTCCAGTCTCTTCCTGGCTGTGGATAGGCGGCAAAACCTTGGCCTTTGTGTAGTATTCTTAGAATATCTCTGAATGAAAGAAGTTGTATAAATGCAAAGTAGGGAAAAATCAATCTTAAGATTAGAAGCTGCCTTAGTAAGGTAATACACAACTGGTGTTGTGATTACGAATAAATGTGCTCATTAAAATTTATATACATATAAACATATATTCACATATTATATGTATAGCTCTTATGCTTACATTTTAAATTTTCAGGGAAAATTTTACGTGCTTTTAAACTTTCCTAAAAATCTTCTTTTCAAGCATAAAAAACATGTTGCAATAGTAATAAGTAAGGTAAAATATATAAGCAAATAAATTGCATTTCTTCATTCTAACCATGATATTCTTGAACATAAAAATGTTTAGCAGCCTATTACAAGGTAATATTTTATGCCATATATTACATTAAAGTGACATGATAGTTAAGACATATTTCAACTAAGGTATATATTTTTGATTTGATAAAGTAATTTGAAAGATGTCAACTCAAAAACACATAATACTGATTATTTTAGTAAAATAAAACAGAGGCACTTTTATTCTAATAAGAAAATGCCAGTCTGAAGTCACACCTTCCTGTGCACCTAACAGTATTCTCATTTTATCATATTTTAAAAATCCACACCTCATATTTTCTGTTACCTTATATGGATGGTGCTAATGACACACATAGTAAATCTTCTATTAGCCTTGTAGTTGGATAGGATTTGTTTAATTTCAGCTGTCAAATAATGTGAAAAAAAAAAAACCCCACCATTCTGGTAACCCTATGTTAGAACTATAAGAGTAAATGTTTCACAAACAGCAATAATTTATTGATCACATTCTCTACCAGCATAAAATTAAAAGTACAGAATATGCCCATTTGGGAAGTCTGATGACTCACTTGTTTGAGTGGATTAAAAGAAACTTTGAAAATTTTCCTTTTAATGCAGGTAAAAGGAACTAAAAAGCATGAGAATGGTGTGACTCTTCCTTGGTATAGGCAAAATAGTGTGTGTTTTATACAAAAGGAATCATTTCCTCTGATATTTCACAAAATATATGCTCGGTGATGTAACAGAAAAAATAACCTCTAAATTTCATTGTTAAAACAATGAAGACGTGAATAAGTAAAATACTCTCTATTGTCACTCCCCCTTAACCTTTTATCCTTGATTGTCTAGTATAAGTGAGCTGCTGTGTATCTTCTTTGGTACCTCTCCCTCCGCGTTTATTAACATACACAGACATATGTCTTGTTTTAGGCCGAGCTCTCTGATGACAGGGTGTTCAGTGCAAAAGTTCACTGGGGTGAGCTCTTGAGAGACACACCTCTAACTACACTCTTAAGGAAGTGAGGAAGGCAGCAGAGGGTGGGGGCAAGTTGACTAAAATAAAGTTGCAATTGAGGTCTCATCAAACTCATCAGAAAATCCTCAAACTCCAAGGAATCTTTCAGCATTGTCCCAGATTAAGAAAAGGGACTGGAATTTTATATTCTCAAATTATCAAATCATTAGCCAGCCCCTAGGAAGAGGTGCAACCTTGGGTGAGTTTTCAGAGATGGATGAAACTTGGACCACCACCATTCAATAATCCTAGTAACTGGGAGATGGCTTGCATATCTGGGTAGAACACGTCACAATATTCTCTATTGCCATTTGTGCAATTGAGATTTCTATTCACTGAATACAAAATATAATCAATGCCTTTCAGTTATTTTCATTTATGCTTAACTTTGCAATGTGCATATCCTTCTAAGTGATAAGTCTATCTCATTCATTTTAATGGATACACAGTATTCATTGTAAGATTAGAAATTTTATTTTTATTTTTTGTTTGTTGTTTTAGCAAATAATGCTGCAATATCTTTTATGTATGTTTTTCTGAATTGATATTTTGTTAAATAAATTAGTCCAACTGCTGAGTCAAAAGTTAGGTATGGTTGTTTAAATAAACCTGGTAGATTATTTTATTAAATGACTACATTAATACACACTACCATCAAAAGCATATAAAATTACCTGTTTGATACTGAAGGTCTTCAATGAAATTTTTTTTCAATTGTGACTAAAAAATATTATCTCATTGTGCTTTAACATGCATTTTCTTGACATTAATAAAGTTATGCTTTCTTAAAGTGTGTTGTCTATTTTTTCCTCTCCTTTAACCTGACTAGTCCTTTTTTTGTGGCTAGTTTTATTTATCTTATTCTTACTAATATATTCTATATGTTTTACTATTTTCTCCTGGTGAATTGCTTAAATGACTTTGCTTTTGGTATCTTTATTAGTCAAAGTTTTCCAGAGAAACATAATCATTATAGATTGATTGATTGTAGGAATAGATTGATGTGGTTATGGAGGCTGAGAAGTCCCATAGTCTGCCATGTACAAGCTGGAGAATCAGGAAAATTGGCTGTGGAATTCTGAGTTCAAAGTGAACCAGGAGCTGGTGGCTCTAAGTCCTGTAAGTCCAGGATTTAGAGTTATGTCTGACTCTTTTGTGACCCCATGGACTGTAGCCCACCTGGCCCCTCTGTCCATGAGATTTCCCAAGCAAGAATACTGGACTAAGCTGCCATTTCTTTCTCAGGGGATCTTCCTGACCCAGGGATCAAACCCACATCTCCTGCATTGGCAGGAGGATTCTTTACCACTGAGATACCTGGCAAGTCCTGGTCTGAGAACAAAAGTTTGAGAATCAGAAGTGTCGATGCCCAAAGGCAGAAGAGGGATGTCTTCATTCAAACAAAGAGATCACGTTTGTCCTTCCTTTGTCTTTTTGTTTATTCAGGCCCTCAGTTCAGGGTGGGATTGCATGCCTGCTCACATTGCTGAGGGTGCCCCTCTTCACTCTGCCTACCAATTCAAATGTTAATTTTTTCTGGAGACACACACCCAGAAATCATATTTTATAATATTTCACAAGCTTTCTGGGCATCCTTCAGCCCAGTCAAACTGAAGTATACAATTAATGATTACAGCATCTTATAGAAACAAAGGACCTACATTTCAGATTTTTTATCTTGATTAAGAAGTCTTCTTACTCCAAGATTCACAAAGATTCTCATCTTTTTCACTAAAATCATCCAAATTTCATCCTTATATATTTGTGATCCCTAAAGTATATTTATTAAGTGCAAAGCAAACTGCATAACAATAACTATAGTATGATATTTTGGAAGAAAAACAATATGTAATAATAGATTTAAAACCAGTTCAAAGGACTGAATGGTTCTCTCTTCCCCCAAATTATATATTGAAGCCCTGAACTTCACTGAGTTGGTATTAGGAGGCAGAGACTTTGGGAGGTGTTTAGGTCATGAGCATGCTGCCCTCAGGAATGAAATTAGCCCTCAGAACAAAAGAGGACCCAGGGAGCTCCCTGGCCCCTTCCACTCTTTGAGAACACAGTGAGAAAGTGGCTGTCTATAAAACAGAAAGTGGGCCATCAGCAGACAATGAAATTCCTGGCACCTTGATCTTGGACTTCCTGGTTTCCAGAGCTGTAAGAATTAAATTTCTATGCTTATAAATCATTCAGTTTATGGTATTTTTGCCATAGCAGTTCAAACAAACTAAGACAAAACTTTAACCTACTTCTGTGTAGCCAGGCACAAAAGTCTCCATCAAAATATGTACCAAAGTGTAGATGACAGCAGCTACCTCTAGGCATCATAGTTGGGACAAAGAAAGAAGAAGACTTTCATTCTTTACTATCTATATTTTGAAAAAGAGGGCAAAAAGGTAATGATAGAATTATAGGTAATTTTTCTATTCCATTTTTGGCTTCTCTGTGATTTCCAAAATTTTCATTTTGGAGATATATTAACAATATTTCATAACCAGAAAGAAAAAATTTAAGGCTCTCAGGAGTTCATCACTGAGTAGTTTTAAAGGTTTCTTTAAAGTGAAGAAGCATTTATTACATCTGTAAACTGTTAAAACCTTGTGTAACTCCCAGAAAATTTTGTTCTGGAGCAGACGTCAGAAGATGCTAACTCCTGCCTCAGCTTTGGTTTGTATGAAAGGTCTTGGCCACAGATATTTTCATTTCTGAGCCAGGCTCTCTCTATTTATACTTTTAATACTTATAAAAATTGTCCTGATCATGGCTTGAGGTATGAGTCTAGTTTCATTTTCATTTTTCAAGTTATTTATTGAGATACAATTTATGTACAGTAAAATTTACAGTGCAGTAGGTTTGACAGATATATACCACCAAAATAAAAATATAGATTATATTGCTTATCTCAAAACATTCCCTGGTTATTCTCTGTGGTTAATTGCCTCTCTTACATTCCTAGCTTTTGGCAGCAACTGATCTGATATATGCACCTCATTTTTCCTTTTCCAGAAAGGCACACAAATGAAATGACACAGTATGTTGACTTTTGAGCCTGGCTTTTTTCACTTAGCATAATTTTGGGATTGGTCCACATTGTTGTGTGTATATCAAAATTTGTTCCTTTGAATTCTGATTAGTATTCCACTTTACAGATGTTCCACAAGATTTTTTATCCATTCAACAGTTGAAGGCACTGAGTTGTTCTCAGTTTTTAGCAATTATGAGAAGAGATAAAGAAGAGAAGCGGAAGGCAAAGGAAAAAAGGAAAGATATACCCAACTGAATGCAGATTTCCAAAGAATAGTAATGAGACATAAGAAAGCCTTCTTAAGTGAACAATACAAAGAAATAGAGAAAAACAACAGAACGGAAAAGACTAAAGATTTCTTCAAGAAAATCAGAGATATCAAGGGAACATTTCATGCAAAGGTGAGCACAATAAAGGGTAATTTGCAATCAACTGTACCCTTTTAAAAGAAGTCTGAACTAGTCAAATATAATATCAGTAGAAAAAACAAAAATCTAAGATTGTCTTTGTTTACATTTCCTGTTTCAGTTTGTCTGAGCTATCATTCTTCTCTATACCATTAGTCTCTTTGAATACAGTAGCTGGCTGAGTGAGATTCCTGACTTCATAAAACATGGAAACGCTTTTAATTTCATGGCAAAATTCCTCATATTTGGCAGTATATTATTGAGATGACATTTGGGACAACAAGCCTTCAGAAAAGGGGCAGAGAAAATGATCAAGAATAAATGAAAGAAACATTAGGAATCAACATTGAAAAAAATGATTGGGGGGCAAAATTGAGAATGCTTATAATGTGCAAAATGAAATGTCCCTTTTGGAAGCATCTGTAAGATCTATATTTCATTATGGAATAATCCCGTTAGTAGATATCAGAGCACTTTTTCCTGACTGATAATAAATACCATTTTGAATTATTTGTTTTTTCCTGTACTGTATAATTTTAATTTAGAATGAGTTTAGTATATTTAGACAGTCTCAAAGTAGTGGTGCAAAGTTACCTATCCTCCTCCTCTGACCCACACAAAGTACCTAGTAATCTGGGATTGGTACTCTTTCAAAAAGCAATTGGTAAATAAATTAATATACCTATGGCTACTGACTATAATCAAAAGGGATTTGATTTAGGTTATACCTAAATGGCCTAGTGGTTTTCCCTACTTTCTTCAATTTAAGTCTGAATTTGGCAATAAGGAGTTCAGGATCTGAGCCACAGTCAGCTTCCAGTTTTTTTTTCTTCCTGACTGTATAGTGCTTCTCCATCTTCAGCTGCAAAGAATATAATCAATCTAATTTCAGTATTGACTATCTGGTGATGTCCATGTGTAGAGTCATCTCTTGTGTTGTTTAAAGAGGGTGTTTTCTATGACCAGTGCGTTCTCTTGGCAAAACTCTGTTAGCCTTTGTCCTGCTTCATCTTGTACTCCAAGGCCAAACGTGCCTGTTACTCCAGGTATCTCTTGACTTCCCACTTTGCATTCTAGTTGCCTGTGATGAAAAGGATATCTTTTCTTGGTGTTAGTTCTAGAAAGTCTTGTAAGTCTTCATAGAACCATTCAATTTCAGCTTCTTTGGCATTAGTGGTTGGGGCATAGACTTGGATTGCTGTAATAGTGAATGGTTTGCCTTGGAAACAAGCTGAGATCATTCTGTTCTTTTGAGATTGCACCCAATAACTGCATTTTTCACTCCTGTTGACTATGAGTGCTACTCCATTTCTTCTAAGAGATTCTTGCCCACAGTAGTAGATATAATGGTTAACTGAATTAAATTCACCCATTCCCACCCATTTTAGTTCACTGATTCCTAAAATGCCAATGTTCACATTTGTGGAAGCGTCCTAATGAGAGGGACTGGCTGTGGGGAAAACTGGTCTTGCTTCTGTGGGCAGAGCCACGTTCAGTAAATTTTTAATCCAATTTTCTGCTGATGGGTGGGGCTAGGTTCCCTCTCTGCAGTTAAATCTGAGGCCAAACATGGTAGGGGTAATGGCAACCTCCTCCAAAAGGACTTACGTCAGCATGCTGTGCCTCCCAGGACTGCTGCAGTCAGTGTCCCTGACCCTGCGGCAGGCCACTGTTGACCCATGCCTCTGCCAGAGACTCCCAAACACTCACAGACAAGTCTGGTTCAGCCTCTTGTGGTGTCACTTATGATTATACTGTGGAAGTGAAAAATAGATTCAAGGGATTAGATCTGACAGAGTGCCTGAAGAACTATGGACAGAGGTTTGTAACACTGTACAGGAAGCAGTGATCAAAACCATCCCTAAGAAAAAGAAATGCAAAAAGCCAAAATAGTTGTCTGAGGAGGGCTTACAAATAGCTGAGAAAAAAGGAGAAATGAAAGGCATATGCAGAGTTCAAAAGAAGACAAAGAAGATATAAGAAAGCCTTCCTAAGTTAACAATGTAAATAAATAGAGGAAAACAATAGAATGGGAAAGACTAGCGATCTTTTCAAGAAAATTAGAGATAACAAGGAAACTTTTCATGCAAAGGTGGGCTCAATAAAGGACGGAAATTGTATGGACCTGGCAGAAGCAAAGATATTAAGAAGAGGTGGCAAGAATACACAGAAGAACTATACAAAAAAAGACCTTAATGACCCAGATAACCACAATGGTATGATCACTCACCTAGAGCCAGACATCCTGGAGGCAAAGTAAGTGGGCCTTAGGAAGGATCATTACAAACAAAACTAGTGGAGGTGATGGAATTCCAGCTGAGCTCTTTCAAATCCTAAAAGATGATGCTGTGAAAATGCTGCACAACTGGACACGGAACAACAGACTGGTTCCTAATTGGGAAAACGGGATGTCAAGGCTGTATATTGTCACCCTGCTTATTTAAAATTATATGCGGAGTACCTCATGCAAATGCTGGGCTGGATGAAAGTCAAGCTGGAATTAACACTGCCAGGAAGAATATCAATACCTTCAGATATGCAGATGACACCACACTTATGGCAGAAAGCAAAGAAGAATTAAAGAGCCTCTTGATGAAGGTGGAAGATGAGAGTGAAAAAGCTGGCTTAAAACTCAACATTTAAAAAGCGAAGATCATGCCATCACTTCATGGCAAATAGATAGGGCAGCAAGAGAAACAGTGACAGACTTTATTTTCTTGGGCTCCAAAATCACTGCAGACGGTGACTGCAGCCATGAAATTAAAAGACGCTTGCTCCTTAGAAGAAGAACTGTGACAAACCTAGACTGTATTAAAAAGCAGAGACATTACTTTGCCTACACAGGTCAGTATAGTCAAAGCTATGGTTTTTCCAGTAATCATGGATGGGTGTGAGAATTGGACCATAAATAAGGCTGAGCACCAAATATTTGATGCTTTCAAACTGATAAAACCAGTCAATTCTAAAGGAAACTAACCCTAAATTTTCACTGGAAGGACTGATACTAAAGTTGAAGCTCCAATACTTGGGCCATCTGATATGAAGAGCCAACTCATTGGAAAAGTCCCTGATGCTGAGAAAGATTGAAGGCAGGAGTAAGTGGCAACAGAAGATGGTTGGGTGGCATCATTGATTCAATGGACATGAGTTTAGCATCTTTACTC
The DNA here is from genome assembly GCF_055505025.1 of Bos grunniens. Taxonomy (NCBI): domain Eukaryota; kingdom Metazoa; phylum Chordata; class Mammalia; order Artiodactyla; family Bovidae; genus Bos; species Bos grunniens. Next base: position 70,273,208 of record NC_141174.1, on the reverse strand, counting down.
AATGGACAGAGCTCATGAGATGGTGAGGAAGAGGGAAACTTGGTGTGCTGCAGCCCATGGGGTTGCAAAGAATTGGATATGACTGAGTGACTGAATGACAAAAGTGGCCATTGACTAGATCCTGTTCATCTTTGTTTTACTGTTAGCACTATGACAGCAATGAAGCTCAAGAGAAATACTGTTACAGTGACCAAATCCCACTCCCAAACTTCCATGTCACTTAATGCCTAAGATACTGATCTGATACGCATATCCTTTAACATTATTCCGTAAATTCTTTAATAGCTATTCATATCTCCGTGGATAAAATTCTAACTTAGCTCAAGGAACAAAGCTTCCACTGATGTGGACTACCTAGGTCTCTGGCCCTATCCCAAGGTAGGATTCCAGTTCATGCCCTTCACCTCAGATGTGTCAAACTTATTCTGAGTTTCTTAAATGCTCTCTTTAGGCTCTTTAATATTCTGAGCCATTCTGTGTGCTGTTCCCTTGGTACAGAATATTTATTTCTTTCTAAATACTTTGTAAACTTTAAAGTTGATTGAAAGTTTTTCAAGAATGCCCTGCCTTGCCTAATGAATTTGGTTCCCTGTTGTAACACCCCAGGAGTTTCCCAGGTGGCACAGTGGTAATGAATCAGCCTACCAACGCAGCAGCCACAGGAGATGAGTTTGATCCCTGACTCTGGAAGGTTTTCTGGAGGAAGAAATGGTGAACCATTCTAGTATTCTTGCTGGGATAATCCCATGGACAGAGGAGTCTGGCAGGCTACAGTCCACAGGATGGAAAGAGTTGGACATGACTGAGCTACTGAGCGCGCGCACACACACACACACACACGGCATAGTCTTCCCTAGGAATTTCCTTTGTATGTATCTTCTGTCAGTATTTTGTAATATAATATAGTTGTTGGTTTCCATTATTATTTCTCCTAGTGGAATACAGAATTCTTGAAAAGTTTATGTAACCTGGTACTTAGCAGAGTATAGTCACATAATAGGTTCTTGATAAATAACATTGAATAAATAAAAACTGTATTTTGCATAAATCAAAACATAGCAGTCATTCAATAAGTAACTCTCAGAATAGTCAGAACACTATAATAGTATATGAAATGCCTTATAAACAGAATAATTATAGTAGTCAATCTAATTGTTTTTAGTGTAATATATGGGATTTGGGGAAGCAAGTTTATTGCTTTTAACTTAGCTTGAATGCTGGTACTGAAATCTTACAACTGTCATCTGCCTCCCTGCCACAGGACATGGGACCCAGAATAATGAACCACAAGGCAATGGCACCCCACTCCAGTACTCTTGCCTGGAAAATCCCATGGATGGAGGAGCCTCGTAGGCTGCAGTCCATGGGGTCGCTAAGAGTCGGACACGACTGAGCAACTTCCTTTTCACTTTTCACTTTCATGCATTGGAGAAGGAAATGGCAACCCACTCCAGTGTTCTTGCCTGGAGAATCCCAGGGACGAGGGAGCCTGGTGGGCTGCCGTCTATGGGGTCGCACAGAGTCGGACACGACTGTAGTGACTTAGCAGTAGCAGCAGTGTCTTGTTCTATGTGTATCTCCAGCACTATAGAACCTGGATCTTCATGTAATTCTCTTTTATTAGTTGTAAGATTTACTACTGTCTGGGCTATGGACTGAATTTGTGTTTCCCCCAAATTCATATGTTCAAAATTAAACTTCAATGTGATGTTATTTGGAGATAAGGCCTTTGGGATGTGATTAGGTCTTGAGGGTAGAGCCCTTATAACGAGATTAATGCCTTTACAGAAAAGACTCACAGAAATCCCTGGTTCTTTCACCATGTGTAGGACACTGGAAAAAAAAAAAAAAAAAAGTAGGTGGTGGGGGAGAGTCATCCATGAACCAGGAGGCAGGACCTTGTCTGTGTGTGCGCTCCGCTGTGTCCGACTCTTCGCGACCCCACCAGGGACTGTAGCCCGCCTGGCTCCTCTCTCCAAAGAATTTTCCAGGCATGAGTAATGGAGCGGGTTGCCATTGGCTCCTCCAGGGGAATCTTTCCGACCCAGGGATCTAACCCACGTCTCCTGTGTCTCCTGCACTGGCAGGTGGATTCTTTACCACTGCATCACCTGGGAAGCCCAGGGCAGGACCTTACTGGATACCAAAATCTGCTAGCTCCTTGATCTTGGACATCCCAGTATCCAGAACTGAGAGAAATATATGTTTGTTGTTTATAACCACACAGTCTAGGGTATTGTTATATTAGCCCAAATGGACTGAGATACTCTGACTGCCTTTATTTCTCTGATTCTCTGCTGAGAACAAGCTAGCTTTGTCAAGCTAGCTTGCCCATGAATAAAGTACTTAAGATTTGTTTAGCAGTTGATTGTTCATATAAGAATGGGAAATAAATACTATTTAGATTATCAAATAGTTAATACTAAAATTGAAAAATAAGATGTCGTTTTTAGCAAGAGCAGATGTTTGGGGCACATCTTTTTCAGTGCATCTGTTTATTAATGAGGGGTTAGCTAGAGTTTGTGAACATGCGGCTTTATTTATTTAAAAAAATATTTCACTGACTTTCAATTTACATCATAACAAAAGTGTGTATAATGTGGCAGAACTGTTTTATGTGATTAAAAACTGTTTATCCTGGATTTATAATTAATTTAATTGTAACATCTACAAGACTGCAATTTTGAAAAACTTTCAATCCTGATTGCCTATTATTCACATGACAACAGTGACATAAATTGACATCATGAAAAATGGAAACATAACAAGCAGTTGTCCTGATTTAATAACAATTTTGAAATAAAAATCTGTAAATTTTTAGTATAAATCATATTTATATTTAATACATATGAAGAAAATTATTTTGCCTTCAAATTTTGCATCAGAGCTAGAAAGTTCACAATTTAATAAATATCTTACAAATATACTTTCATTTAAAACCAGCTTGAGATATTTCATATCTTGATAAAAATAGAATGAGGAAAAGAACTAATTTAGTTGCTCCATCAAATGATTTCCTTAAACCCAGGTCCCATTTAAGGTCAGTGACACACCTTCATTTGTTTGAACTATGGTTTTTACCAAATTCAATCAAACATTAAAAGGAAGTACTTAATTAGTTATGCTGCACTAACAAAGAAAAATTATTACACCATACTAATCTATGTTATAGCAAAACCCTGACCCCACAAAAATGATTGGTGCTATTAAGCAGATTGATTGAAATACATAGGAATTATAATTCATAGAATTGGTGTAGAGAAAGCCATCAGATTCAGACTGCATTATTTTTCTACTCAAATGCTACACTAAGATTCCATATAAACTTGTTTCCAAACCTGAATTGCTTTGTAGAAAGTGTTAATAAGATGGTTATGGAGTAAATGTGTGGTTTCCACTTCCATTTAGTTAAATGCACTTCAAATAAATTATAGCCAGTAAGTAGTTTTTAATTCAAATATAACATCTTTGCCAGCTGAAATACTGAGATATAAAGATTTCTAAAACAAAAATCTGTTTGTGGGATAAACAAGATGAGATTCTGCCCAATTACACCATCAATGCCCAAATCCAAATTTTAATGTGATTGTTCTAGAATTATTTCAGGGAAATTTTAAAATTGGTAAAAGTGGGAAAGAACTTAAGGAAAACTCCACCCTCAAATAACTGGTATTCACATTTTTATATTTTCATCTCAACATTTTTTATGAAAGTGATTTTTATTATTGTTGTCTCTCCAAAAGATATTTTTATTAGACTTTGTCCTAAACATGTGAAATGCCTTGATCTTTCTTACACAAAAACGCTTTTGAGTTCTTAGTATTTGTACATTAGATCATAGTTATAGAAACTGGAAATTTCATGCAAAACAAGTAATGTACATACCATGTATCTATTTTTTATTAATCATTCTTTATTTTTCCCTAGATTAAAGTTTGTGATAGACCATAAATAAACTCTAACGACTAAGTGGCCATAATTCACATTATAGATTCTCCTCCTATGTCAGAGCATTCACAGAAGGTGAAAAAGTGTTTGAAAATATTTTGTTTTTCACCTGTGATAAATGATGAAAATACTTCTAAGTTTACATAGACTTTGAACATATGGTATTAAATATTGTACTATTATACAGGAAGTTCATGAGGTTAATACATAACATCTGAAAATCAGTGCAAGTAAACCTACCATGTGAGGTATACAATAAACCTATATATTATTCACTGATGGGGGTGCAGAAATTTAGAGAGCTTACATTACAGAATGCTGAATTATGCCTACCTCTTAGGTACAGTCTCTGATGTTACCTCTTTAGGTTTTCATACATGATTGTATTGGTATTTTTCTTTACAATTAAAATCAATTGACTCAAGTCTAGTGAAAATATAAATGAGGTTAAAGACTTGTAGCTTTTAGGCTACTAGTGGTTTCAAACTTTGATCAATTTTAATTTTATGAGGTCTTTTTCACGACTAAGATGTATTGACAGTATTAGCATTTCCATGATATAGTTACAGTTAAGGATGGAAATTGCATTCAATGCAAATAATTGTATAAATTCTGCTGCTCAAAAGTGGCAACAACCTATTTGATAAGGGCAAACGTTTCTTTTTGATAACTAAAAATAATCTACATATTAACTGGATTTTCAAAAATGAAAATTGTGCATGTGGCTTAGAGAAACGAATATAATTCTGAACGGTTCAAAATAAATTATATGAGTCAGAGACCATGGAATAGGTATGGTATAAGGATTTCAAAATCAGTCATACAAAAGTCAAAAGCCTTTGCGTTGGTAAATTTGTTACTTGGAGGGAGAAAGGATAGCTTGACAATTCAGGGTGTGGATTCAGCAGTTAAACTGCTTGTAAATAGGTGTTGGCTATTTTACCTCATGACTATGTGAACTGGGGTATTTCAATTAATTTCTCTACTGCTCAGTTTCCTTGTCTGTAAAATGGGAGTAATTACAAAATTTATCTCATAAGGAAGTGTTGAGGAATAAGTTATGCATAAAAAACATTCATGAGTGCTGAACACATGGTGAACACATCATAAGTGCTAGCTTATTATTATATGTGGTGAAATATTAGTCTTTCTGAATTCCTGTTTCATTATTCCAACTACTAGTTGTATGTGTATATATATATATATATATGTATATATATCTCCACATAAATCTGTGTGTATGTGTGTATGTGTGTATGCGTGTGTATACCAGACTACTTCATTAGCCTCCTGAGAAACCTGTATGCAGAACAAGAAGCAACACTTAGAACTGGACATGGAACAACGGTCTGGTTCCAAGTTAGGAAAGGAGCACATCAAGGCTGTATATTGTCACCCTGTTTATTTAACTTCTATGTAGAATACATCATGCAAAATGCCAAGCTGGATGAAGCTCAAGCTGAAATAAAAATTTCCAGGAGAAATATCAATAACCTCAGATATGCAGATGACACCACCCTTATGCAGAAAGCAAAAAGGAACCAAACAGCCTCTTGATGAAAGTGAAAGAGAAGAGTGAAGAAGCTGGCTTAAAACTCAACATTCAAAAAACAAAGATCATGGCATCCGGTCCAATCACTTCATGGCAAATAGATGGGGAAACAATGGAAACAGTGACAGACTTTATTTTTTTGGGCTCCAAAATCACTGCAGATGGTGACTGCAGCTATGAAATTATGAGACGCTTTCTTCTTGGAAGAAATGACAAATGTAGACTGTATTAAAAAGCAGAGACATTACTTTGCCAACAAAGGTCCATCTAGTCAAAGCTCTGGTTTTTCCAGTAGTCATGTATGGATGTGAGAGTTGGACTCTATCGTGTTGGAGAAGACTCTTGAGAGTCCCTTGGATTGCAAGGAGATCCAACCAGTCCATCCTAAAGGGAATCAGTTCTGAATATTCATTGGATGGACTGATAACTGAAGCTGAAACTCCAATACTCTGGCCACCTGATGTGAAGAACTGATTCATTGGAAAAGACCCTGATGCTGGGAAAGATTGAAGGCAGGAGGAGAAGGGGACGACAGGGAATGATATGGTTGGATGGCATCACCAACTTAATGGACATGAGTTTGAGCATGGGACTTGGCAATGGACAGGGAAGCCTGGCATACTGCAGTCCATGGGGTTGCAAAGAGTCAGACATGACTGAGTGACTGAACTGAACTGATGTGTGCGCATGAAATAAATCCCATGAGAGGATAGATGACATTTACTCATTTTACCTACTCATGTTCACAGTGGTTACAAGTTATGCATGTAAGTGTTTTTGCTGAATATTATGGAGGCATATTGAAGTCTAATATTTTCCTCCTGTGGAAACTCAGAAAATACCCATCTTCTATTAGAAAAACAAAATAAATTCTATCTCCCAGAAAAAAAAATTATTTTTAATCTCTGTAAGAGCTTCCTTAATATTGATATATCATAAAATTAATTAGGAAAGTATTTAAAAAGCAAAACCAAAATGGATCATTTCTCTTTACAATTACTAAATTTTATGTTGACAAAATGTCACTAAGCTTTTTGTTCTACAGTGAAGCCTACTTATTTATTTTCCTGTTTGCTCCCTTTGCTCACATAAAATTTACATGAGGCATTTAGTAGATGCTTAATAAATAAAAATCATTCTAAAGCCAACATGGGTTACAGCTTTTCTAAAATTAAAGTATTGTAAATAACTTAATCTTTCTCCACACTGAAAATAAAGATTATGGATGATTTTCTCAGAGAATTCTTCTGAAATTCCTATAGTGCTCATTGGAATTGGAGTGCATTAAGCTTGTGAAAGGACTGCAAGACCGTCAAAGCTTACCTTCTGTTAATATATGTAAACAGTTATCTCTAGCATCTAACCTTTACCAAAGTGTTCATCTTGCAGTGGTTTGGACATGTAGCGCTCCATATAGAGTCATTCATTGTCCACTACGTTAGTGGATGATGTATATTTTGTAGTTAATGGAGTTGAATAGATCTTCACATTTCACAGCTCAGTGAATGTGTACTCCATTTTCTCCCTGGCTTCTGCTGCTAGATTTTTTTTTCTAAGAAAGCAACTTTATACATTAAAGATAAATTCATGACTTTGAGAAATGAATAAAATCTGCTTGAAAATGATCATAGCAGACTGAAAAGTTATGATTAGAATCATATAATTATTTATGCTAACATAACCACTGAACCAAATTCCTTGACATTTTAAAATCATTTAATTATTTCTTAATTAGAAATGGTGTGTGAAGTGAAAATCCACAGTTTGCAATTATAAGGAATTGCATTATATTATGTGCTCATTATAAGGAATTCCTAAGTCACTGATGAAGAATAGAAGAATATAACATTAGCATACCAAGAAATCAAAGATGCCCCAGGTAGCCATCTAATATAAATTGAGCATGTATTTACTTCACCTTGATAAGATAGCATTTGGAAAATATCATCAGCTGCTAAATTTATGATTTCTGATATTTAAACTTTCCATTTCTAAGACCAATAGTTTAAGAACTTTGAATAATCACGTGGATTTGTTCACCAAAATAATTCTATGCTAACTTTACATAGTACTTCACAAGTGATAAAAATTTTTACATGTAGTAATTACATTTTCACAAAAGACAAAGAGGTAACATATTATCCTTACTCCACAAATAAGAAAATTAAGGCTAAGCATTTATATGAATTATAATAGGAGATTAAAGTACTTTAAGTGCATAGATTTAGAATAATAATCGGATATTTGTCCCAGATCAAAAAGGCTAGTACAATATGATTGGAAGTAACACAGGAAAAGAAGACCCGAGAGTTAGCAACCCATGAAAGGATGACCCCAAATTCAATCTCCCATCTGTTTTTCTAAATAAAGTTTTATTGAAACACAACAATGTCCATTCCTTTAGACATTGTCTGCAACTGCCTTCCTTCTATAATAGTAGAGTAGCTGCAACAGAGACCACACAGATTGCAAAACTGAAAATATTTACTATCTAGCTCTTTAACTTTCTGCTGCTGCTAAGTCACCTCAGTCGTGTCTGACTCTGTGCGACCCCATAGACGGAAGCCCACCAGGCTCCCCCTTCCCTGGGATTCTCTAGGCAAGAATACTGGAGTGGGTCGCCATTTCCTTCTCCAATGCATGAAGATGAAAAGTGAAAGTGAAGTCGCTCAGTCCTGTCCGACTCTTAGCGACCCCATGGTCTGCAGCCTACCAGGCTCCTCCGCCCATGGGATTTTCCAGGCAAGAGTACTGGAGTGGGGTGCCATTGCCTTCTCTGCTTTAACTTTCTAGAGTTTGACAATCCTTATTCTAAACCAGCGGGATTGTCTATACCATGGAATGTACTTGGGGGAAGAATCCAGAGACCCTGAGGAAGTCCTAAATATAAAATGAAAAAAATAGAACCATGTTGAAGTAGATGCATGATTGTCCCTAATACCTTTCAATAAATCATCATTTAGTGATACTATAGATCAGAGCTAAAGAGGGTACATAGAACTGGGAAGAAAAGCCAATGCAATCATTTTATCTCTCAGTTAACAAATATTTTTGGATTTCTGAAAAGTATAGAGTATTCTACTAGGCTTTAATCTATGAACAACCTTCCTAACTGGGTATTTTAATAATCTTCTAAGTACAGGTATTTGAAGATAAAAATAACATGAACAAACAAGTATTAAAACTATTGAGGAAATCTAAGGGCAAGAGGAGAAGGGGACAACAGAGGATGAAATGGTTGAATGGCATCACTGACTCAATGGACATGAGTTTGAGCAAACTCAGGGAGATACTGAAGGACAGGGAAGCCTGGCATATTGCAGTTCATGGGGTTGCAAAGAGTCAGACATGACTTAGCGACTAAAAAACAACAGCATGGATATAAAAAACCCCCATCAGTTGATATTAGTGTCTTTGCTTCCTTAGATAACCTCACTTTATTTCTTATCAAGCCAGTTATTGTTTCAGGCAAAGGAAAGAATCAGATAGAGTTGCTCTGCAAAATGGCTTCTAAACCTGTATACTAGTATTTCAAAGAGAAAGCCACAGTCCAACACGAAAGTCTCAAAGGAAGGAAAAAAAATGACTTAGCATATTAGATGCATTTATATATTTTTAACCAGATCCAAACTTCATGACTGAACTGAATGGAAGATAAATAGCTGGCAGATTGGGAGGACAATTTATAATCCTGAAAATGTATCGATGTTCACTAATTCTTTTTTAAAAAAACTTGTTTTCAACACCTCCCCTGTTTATGGTGCTTATCTGGCATTATGGAAAAAGAAATTCATGCCCTCGAGAATCACAAAATTTAAGGGAGAAGACAGACACCTATATAAATAACTATATTGTAACTCTTTCTATTACTGCTGGAGGTTGTGAATGGACATGAAGGCAGAAGAAAAATACATAACCATTGTGTGTAACTAACACTGTCTGGATTCAAGACACCATGTCTAAATGGCAGGATGCAGAAATCATTGGTGTAGTGTAGCCAAGGCAAGACAGAGTATTTTATAAATACATATAAAGTACTTCAGTGAAGGCTGTTCAGTCAAGAAATTCAATTTTAATTAGTGAAACGGTAATATTAGAAGTATTGAAATCAAAGAAGGACTCATGCATAGTTGTCTTGGGGCCCAAAATTAGAGTCTCTGGTTTCTTCTTCTGTTCTTCAATCCCAGAGTTTTGCATTGAACTATATTCCCTTCATTGACTTACATCAGATAAAATGCTACACCCCTTTTGATGGCAGCAGCTGAATCAGCAACTTGAGCTGAGCTTTTAGGCCATCGCTTTACATGGTTGAATTGTACAGACACAGTGGTTAGGGCTATGGTCTTGTTCTAAGTCATGAGTCTATTAATACATGAAAGTCACCTTTATGTTCTTTGCTAATAAACATAATGGAATGTGCTTAATATATGAAATTACTTGTTTAGAAACTCTGAGGACTGATTTTGTTTTAGTTAATTTGGTTGTACTGGGGTCTTGGTCGTAGCATGCAGGATTCTCACTGTGTCATGTGGAAGTTTTCGTTGCAGCACAGGACTCTCTAGTTGCCCCGTGTGGGCTTAGCTGCCTCTTGGCTTCTGGGAGCCTAGTTTTCTGACCAGAAATCAAACATGTGTTCTCTGCATTGCAAGGTGCATTCTTAACCACTGGACCAGCAGGGAAGTTCCTAAAAGACTAATTTTTAAAGAACTTACTTTCATAATTTTTCACCTTTAATTTCTATTGATTATATTAGCCTCAGTTTTCTATAGAATTGTTAAGTTGGATGAGGTGACCTATAGAATCCCTCTCAGCTCTACAAATATGTTTTTATACAACTTTCCTAAACAAACAAGTCTCTATTGAATTTAAATGTGACCTAATAGTCATGATTTCCTGTCCCAGAAGGTTAGTGACCCTGCTGATATCAATGGGTAGTTTGCTCTTATTAATTCATTTCATTTATACTAATTACATGTTCAATAACATTTGATAATGATAATCACGACAGTTGGTCAAGAGGATCTAATATCTAAAATAACTTGGAAATTCTTCAACTTGCTATTTCCTGAAATGGCAATATTTTCTAGGACCTCCTAAATGGAGAATGTTAAAGTATTAAGGTAATAGAATTATCTGAAATGTGATATCTTTAAGACCAATATGATTTGATCCTCTAATGATCCTTAATTAATTTAGATCAATTTCTTTTGATAGTAATATTGGAGTTAATTATTGGGCACAAAATATATGTTTAATTAATGAAGTAAAAAATTATCTGAAATTTCATTTTAGAGGAACAGACAACCCTACAATATTTGTATTTCATACCCTTCAGTAAATCAGATCACTGACATTGATGTTATAACTATTTTAGTTAGGAATTAAAAATGTGCAGAGCATTTATGACCATCAAGTTGTTTGCATGAAAAAAACAGCACTGTTTACTCACATGTGGATAAACTGAGTCAAGGGCTAATTGAGAAGGGGGCTAAGGCTAGAATTTAAATCAACGGGGCTCAGATTACTATTTCATTTGTTGAATCTTTATTAAAAAATGTAATGCACTGAAAATGCTTCACAAATTTAATTTTTCTCTCATCAATACATAGAACATTTGTGAACTGAATAACCTGCATGTTTAAATAGAGAGAAATAAATTAGTGTTAAAAAAAGAGAAAAAGCCAAGTTGCTAAAATGCACACTATATATTCATTTTTACTATCTCTTAACAAAATGAACATTTTAAATGTACCTTTTGTCTTTGACAGGGAAAAAGAGAAAGACAAGGAAATTAATATTTTTGTAATATAGATGTCATCTTATATTTCATGCCTGACTCATTTGAAAATGTAGATTAATTTGCAAACAATTTAGAAAGTTGGACTATTGAATTGGGTCCTCTAAGATTTAGGATTTGTCATCTTTTAAAGTTGACACCCAGTGAGAGCTTGTCAATTACAAAGAAGTGAAATGAAGTGAAAATAAGTCTAATCTTCATCTTCTTGTTATATGCTTGGTTGGTTATAGAGAGACACCATTTACAGGCTCAAAATAATTATTCAGAAAGTTACGCTTCACTTTATAGCCAAATTTAAGCAGGAAAAAAGTGCCATTCCATGATGGTTATTTTATTCAGTGGGTGGGGAGGCTATGTGGAGAGTAGGAAGTGCCATATGGCCTTGTAAGGCCAGTGTTTAGACCATCGCTTATGTTTTTCCACTTCTTTTCATATTGGTGATAAACAGAAATGACTCCAGATTATTGTTTTTAAAACAAACAATCCTACTTGAATACTGCTGTCTTACTGTTCAATGAAAGTAAGGATTTGGGAGAAATGTTATTTACATGTTTTATCAACATGTGAATTGAAACACTCATGGCAATTCCACTCCATCTCTGAAGTCACCTTTTAATTGCTTTTTATTCCACCTATACACACATATAGCACCTATACACACATATAGCACAACATCCTAATTATCTTGTTAAATTAAAAAAGATGAGTTATTTGTTGTAGTTAGTAGATACATTTACAAAGGCATACTTAAGTGAAACTATCTATGATCTAACTCCTGGCTTTGATCTCAAGATCTACTGCTAATAAGCAAGGTCGGTTACCTTGGGAAATGGATTAGTATTTAGTAAACATAGAACTCCAGCAGATGGTGATTGCAGCCATGAAATTAAAAGATGCTTACTCCTTGGAAGAAAAGTTATGACCAACCTAGATACCATATTCAAAAGCAGAGACACTACTTTGCCAACAAAGGTTTGTCTAGTCAAGGCTATGGTTTTTCCTGTGGTCATGTATGGATGTGAGAGTTGGACTGTGAAGAAAGCTGAGCACCAAAGAATTGACGCTTTTGAACTGTGGTGTTGGAGAAGACTCTTGAGAGTCCCTTGGACTGCAAGGAGATCCAGCCAGTCCATCCTGAAGGAGATCAGACCTGGGTGTTCATTGGAAGGACTGATGCTGAAGCTGAAACTCCAATATTTTGGCCACCTCATGTGAAGAGTTGACTCATTGGAAAAGACCCTGATGCTGGGAGGGATTGGGGGCAGGAGGAGAAGGGGACGACAGAGGATGAGATGGCTGGATGGCAATACCGACTCGATGGACATGAGTTTGAGTGAACTCCGGGAGTTGGTGATGGACAGGGAGGCCTGGTGTGCTGCGATTCATGGGGTCGCAAAGAGTCAGACATGATTGAGTGACTGAACTGAACTGAACTGAAATTCATTCTCAACTTTTGCTCAGCCCAGAAGACTCTAAGCTGACTTTGAATACCTATCTCTGAGAATGACTGGTAGGGATTAATAAAACCAAAGTATCACTTGAAGTTAGGAGGAGAAAGAAGTATGTTCTAATAGTATTTTCTTCCTGCACACTCTTAAGACCATTGAACCACACATGCTCTTCCTTCCTAGAGGAGAGGAGAGAAGGAGTGACTAGACTGTCAGAAAAGGTATGTAATAAAGTTAAGTCTTTCAGAATAAAGAATTGAGACTATATTTCTTCTCCACTGCCTCATCTTAAGTCCATGGGCTAATCTTAGTTCCATTATAGTGAGAGGACAAAGGTCCCAAGAGAATTATTTGATATGTAAACACTTGCTCCTTCTTTTTTTTAAAAAAATGATATATGATGTTTGACATCACTTCATAGATATATTTGGCAAAACCATAGACATGATTTGTTTGTTTTTCAAGGCCATACTTTATGGGTCCCTTGTAACAATGACAATGATTATTTTTTTGCTTTGTCTCAAAATCTAAGACATTGTTTATGGTACACTTTGGCACTTTTTTGGTCAGTTGTATGTTAATGCTTATTTAGAATAATTACAAAAGCAATAAAATAACATTGTGTTTGAACAATAGAGAAAAACATCATCATAATTCAATGCCCAAGTCCAATAACTATGATCAATTATGTAAAGATTTTCTTTTAATTTTTATAAGCTTATTTTTTATATATTTGCAAAAATACTCTTCATGCTGATTTTTACACAGAGCTTTTATTAAATATTAAGTCATAAGTATTCTCTACATCACAATAGTCTATGAGGACTTCTGGCTAATATTTCATTAAGTGGTTATATCAAGATTTATTTAACTATGAACTATTGCAATGCCATTAAACTATATACAATATTTTTATTATATTTCATGCCATTTCAGATATCTATATGATTATGACTTTTAAAATATTTAGATTATCTTTAAGACAAATTCACAGAAGGGAAATTACTGGCTCAAAAGATGTAAACATTAATAATGTAATAGAAAGACTATAAGCTTTAAAGCCATGAACCTGGATACAAATTTTAATTCACTCATTTATGTGGCCTTAAGGATATAATTTAATCTCTTTTAGACCCAGTTTCTTATTGCATAATACCACCTACTATGTATCATTTTTCTAAAGATTATATTAGAATTTAGCACAAAGCTGAATAAAGAGTGATCATTATTATGTCTTTCCAAAAGTATTAATTTAGAATGCTTCTAGCTATGTGTAAGAATGTCATTGTTTTCATAGGCTTGCTATTGAGATGTTGTGTATTTAACCAAGTTGGCTGAGATAAAAAGTGATACCATATTGTTTCAATTTGCAAGCGTTTGATTGCTAGAGTAACTATATACTTAGTAGTGAATTCTCACTTTGAATCATATGTTGATGATCTTTACTTATTTTGGATTGAAAGTTGTATCTTATTTAATCTTTATAACTTCTTAATATTTTTGTGACAAGGATTTAGATATTTGTATTTTTTTTTGTATTTAAATTGATCAGCTTTATTGAGGTACACAGTCTTGTATAATTTTAAGGTGTACAGCATAATGATTTGACTTACATACAGCATGAAGTAATTATCACAATAATTTTAGTAAACATCCACATCCATCATCTTATATAGACATACAATTTAAAAAAAACAGAAAAAATTTTTTCTTATGAGAGCTCTTGGGATTTGTTCCCTTAACAACTTTCATACATAATATGTGCTTAGTCACTTAGTCGTGTCCGACTCTTTTTGACCCCATGAACAGTAGCCCACCAGGCTCCTCTCTCCATGGGATTCTCCAGGCAAGGATACTGGAGTGGGTTGCCATTTCCTTCTCCACATATGTAACATAGGGTAGTGCTAATTGTACTCTCGTGGTATACATTACATCCGTAGTACTTTATCTTGTAACTGGAAGTTTGTACCTTTTGACTACCTTCATCTAACTCTCACTTCCTTGACTCCCCCACCTCTTGGTAACCACATGCTTGAGATCTTTTTCTATAATTTCATTTGTTTGTTGTTTGAAGTATAATGGACTTGCAACTCTATATTAGTTCCTAGTGCACAACATATCAGTATTGTATTTAAACTGTTTTAAATATGTTTATGAAGACCTGAAAAGAAGCATATACATTAAAATAACAGTTCATTTCAAAGTGAGTAAATATGGGTACATGTTTACTTTTTATCTCTACTGTTCCATGGATCCATATTTTCTAGAATGAACATTCTTATTTTTGTAATGAAAAAAATTGTTCAAAATGGAAAGTGAATGCAAAAAAAAATTCAGCTTTCTAATTCATGGTACAATAGTGTATTTGTAATAGTTGATACTCATGCTACTCGGCATATCTAGAATGTTACCAAGTTCCTGGAATTTGTGCTGTAGGTAGGCATAAAAAAGTGTCACATATGATTTCTGATGAGCAGTCTTTCTTTTTTGTTTTTGTTTTTGTTTTTTCTTTTTAAAATATGCATTTATTTTTATTTTTTAAATTTTATTTTATTTTTAAACTTTACATAATTGTATTAGTTTTGCCAAATATCAAAATGAATCCACCACAGGTATACATGTGTTCCCCATCCTGAACCCTCCTCCCTCCTCCCTCCCCATACCGTCCCTCTGGGTCGTCCCAGTGCACCAGCCCCAAGCATCCAGTATCGTGCATCGAACCTGGACTGGCATCTCATTTCATACATGATATTTTACATGTTTCAATGCCATTCTCCCAAATCTTCCCACCCTCTCCCTCTCCCACAGAGTCCATAAGACTGTTCTATACATCACTGTCTCTTTTGCTGTCTCGTACACAGGGTTATTGTTAGCATCTTTCTAAATTCCATATATATGCGTTAGTATACTGTATTGGTGTTTTTCCTTCTGGCTTACTTCACTCTGTATAATAGGCTCCAGTTTCATCCACCTCATTAGAACTGATTCAAATGTATTCTTTTCAATGGCTGAGTAATACTCCATTGTATATATGTACCACAGGTTTCTTATCCATTCATCTGCTGATGGACATCTAGGCTGCTTCCATGTCCTGGCTATTATAAACAGTGCTGCGATGAACATTGGGATACACGTGTCTCTTTCCCTTCTGGTTTTCTCAGTGTGTATGCTCAGCAGTGGGATTGCTGGATCATAAGGCAGTTCTTGTGATCCACAAGTCTACAAATAATAAATGCTGGAGAGGGTGTGGAGAAAAGGGAACCCTCTTACACGGTTGGTGGGAATGCGAACTAGTACAGCCACTATGGAGAACAGTGTGGAGATTCCTTAAAAAACTGGAAATAGATATTTGTATTTTTAATGTAACTGTGTACCTATATAGACTATATATGCATATACAAATATACTGATTTAAGTTCTGGTGCAATGCCATTTGCTTTTATTTTGTCATTTAAAATAACTTGCATAGTAAACTGCATGTTATAGGTACACAAAAAATATACATCTTAGATAGCAGATGATGTCATTCGGTTCTTTGAAAAATAAATGAAATTGGTTAGGTATATCCAATAATTTCCCCAAGATTACAGAAATTTTAAGATCCTAAAGTTGTTATTGTTATTTCAGGTCATAAGTTTCTGTTCCTGCTGAATTCTAGATCTCATTGGTATATTGCCCCTCAGAATAATTCTTTTTCCTTTGTTTTATGTCCACTAAAATGTCAAAGTCACTTCATTTTCTTCTCAAAACATTCATGTTTGGAAGAGACTCTGGTGAATGTTGGGAAGTTTTATATTGGAGTAATAATTTAGCAATGAGTATTAGTCATTCCTGATTCAGCAATATCATATTGCTACTGTACCATTCTCTGGCATGAAAGCAATATTTGTCCTTCAACATTTTCCATTTCTCAATTCTAGTATTTTATTATTCATAAATGTATGGTTCAGGCACATATATAAAGATGATCTTTTAATATAGGTGTTTCATTATATGTTTTATTAAATGTAAAATTCAATCAGTTGTATAATACACTATTATTTTATGTACCACTCAAAAAAGAAAAGAAAAAAAGTTGCCACTTAAACTATGATAATTTTTTCATTGTAAGAATGAAGTCATGAATGTTTATAAGAATACAAAAATATCCAGCACACACCATGGTAAAATTAACAATGTCTAGCATGTAATCAAAGACTGCCAGGCATGCAGAAACATATCAAGATAATATAACTTATAATGAGAAAAAAAAGATCAACTAACTGAAACAGAATTTATACAGATGTTTGAATTTGCAGACAAGAACATTAAAACAGTTACAACTACATTCTGTATTTTCCAAAAGGTAAGTAGACAAAAACAGTCAAAATGGTTTACAGACAGAGCTAAAACTATAAACTTCTTAGAAGAAAACAAGGAGTAAATTTTAACAATCTTAGTTAGGTGAAGATTTCTAACATAAAACACCAAAAGCAAAAGCTACAAAGGAAAAAATTTTTAAAAACTTGTCTTCATCAATAGTAAAAGCTTTGGCACTTTAAAGCATATCACTATAAAAGTAAAAAGGCAATCCAAAGACTTAGAAAAAATAAATTCATACATTCAATCAGGGACTTGTGTCCAAAATATAAAAAGAAACCTTATAACTCAAAATAATAAAAAAACATTAAAAATGAGCAAAAGATTTGAATGGATATCTCAAACATATACAAACAGCCAATAAGCACACACAGACTATAATAGAAAAAAAAATAAAAAGACAAACAATAACAAGTGTTGGTGAGTATATAGAAAGACTCATATTGCCGGTTGAAGTGTAGACTGGTGCAACCACTTTAAAAATAATTTAATAGTTTCTTAAATGTTAAGCATAGAATTATCTTTTAATCCAATAATTCCTCTCCTAGGCATCTTAACAAGAGAAATGAAAACGTAAGCCTATACAAAGTACTAAAAATGATTGAACTGTACTTTTAAAATAGGTGAACCTTATTGCATATAAATTATACCTCAAAACAAGCTGCTTAAAAAATAGAAATATGAAATATATAAGAAGACCTCAAAACATTGGGTGTAATTAAGGGCATATTAGATATTACAGATAAAAAGATGGGTGGACATGAAGCTATAGCAGAAGAAACTATCCATAATGAATAAAAAAGAAAAAGATTTTTAAATAAGTTGAATACTACTGGGCTATGGGACAACTTAAAGTAAACGTCATTGTTGTTGTTTAGTCAGTCAGGCATGTCTGACTCTTAGCAACCCATAGACTTAGCCCACCAGGTTCCTCTGTCCATGGGATTTCTTAGGCAAGAACACTGGAATGGGTTGCCATCTCCTTCTTCAGGGCATCTTCTCAACCCAGGGATCGAACCTGCGTATCCTGCATTGCATGTGGACTCTTTACTGCTGAGCTACCAGGGAAGCCCCAAAATAAACTGCTGTCTGTGTGACTGAAGTTCCCAAAGGATGTGTGTGTCAGTGGTGGGTGGAGGGATAGTAAAAGTCTTTGAAATCATGGTGCTCATTATTTCTTGTACAGATTTATATAAGAAATAATGAGGACCAAAAATGGTAACTATAAGGACAAATGTATCATATTTTTATGTTGTTCAAATTTTTTTTTAAGATAAGCTCTTAAATAAAGGGCTTCCCAGCAGCTCAGCTGGTAAAGAATCTGCCTGCAATGCGGGTGACTTGGGTTTGATCCCCAGGTTGGATGATCCCCTGGAGAAGGGAAAGGCTACCCACTCCAGTATTCTAGCCTGGAGAATTCCATGGACTGTATAGTCCATGGGGTCACAAAGAGTCGGACACAGCCAAGCGACTTGCACTTACTCACTCACTTAAATAAAATCACAAAATCACAATGTGTTTTGAGGTTCACTACATTTAAATAAAATCAGTCCTGAATATTACACCACATGTAAAGGAAATCGCATGTGGTTTACACCACATGTAAAGGAAATCAGTCCTGGATATTCATTGGAAGGACTGATGCTGAAGCTGAAACTCCAATACTTTGGCCACCTGATGCAAAGAACTGACTCATTGGAAAAGACCCTGATACTGGGAAAGACTGAAGGCAGGAGGAGAAGGGGATGACAGAGGATGAGATGGTTGGATGGCATCACCAACTCAATGGATGTGAGTTTGAGCAGGCTCTGGGAGTTGGTGATGGACAGGGAAGCCTGGCGTGTTGCAGTCCATGGGGTTGCAAACAGTTGGATATGACTGAGAGACTAAACTGAACTTAACATGTAAATAAGTAGAATATATCACAGCAATAATAAAAAAGCTGGGAGAGAAATACATATATACTATTGTAAAGTTCTTATTCTATATGTGAAGAAATATAACGCCACTTAAAGATAGACTGTGGGCTTCCCAGGTAGCACTAGTGGTAAAGAACCCGCCTGCCAATTCAGGAGACATGAGATGTGGGTTCAATCCCTGGACAGGAAGATCCTCTGGAGAAGGAAATGGCAACCCACTCCAATATTCTTGCCTGGAAAAATCCCATGTACAGAAGAGCCTGGTGGGCTATAGTCCACAGGGTTACAAACAGTTGGGCATGACTGAAGCAACTTAGCATGCATGCATAAAGATAGACTGTGATAAGTTAAAAGTGTGAGTTATTATCTATAAAATCAATATCAAAAATAAATGTTATAACTAATAAGCTAATAAATGAGATACAATTGAGTAATTAAAGATACTTGATTCATCAAAGAGAATTCAGTTAAAGAAGAATAGAATAAATAAAGGCAAATAACAAAATAGAGATTTAAACTTAATCATATCAATAATCACATTAAATATAAATTGTCTAAACATACAATTATAAGGCAGAGACTGTCAGATTGGATAACAAAGTAAGACAATTATATGTTACTTATCAGAAGCCTAGTTTACATATGGAGATAGAACTAAATTAAAAATTAAAGGATAGGAAAAGATATATCATCTCAATACTGTTAAAAGCTGAAGTGGCTGTACCAATACGAGAAAAAGTAGATTTCAGAGCCAAGAATATTGCCAGTGATAAAGAAGTCCATTTCATAGTGAAAAAAGTGTCAATTTATCAAGAGGACCTATGATCTTATATGTTTAATTAATGCTCTGTTGAGCATCACAATACATAAAATAAAACTTAAGGTGCTGTAAGAATAAATAGAAAACTCCACAGATATAATCAGGCTTTCAATAATCCTCTCTCAATAACTGGCCTGAGTGATGGATACAACAATGATACAGAAATTTGAGCAACACTATCAATCATTTTGACCTAACTGACCTCTATAGAACTCTCCAAACAACTGCAGAACAAACATAATTTTCAAAATTGACCAAGATACACTGTATTAAAGGGACACAACATGAATCTCAATAAAGTTTAAGGGATTTAAGTAGTACAAAGACTGTTTTCTGACTACGATGGAATTAAATCGGAGACTGTGCTGTGCTGGGCTTAGTTGTTCAGTCATGTCCAACTCTTTGTGACACCATGGACAGTAGCCTGCCAGGCTCCTCTGTCCATGGGATTTTCCAGGCAAGAATACTGGAGTGGGTCGCCATGACCTCCTCCAGAGGATCTTCCCAACCCAGGGATCAAACCCAGGCGTCCCGCATTGCGGGAGGATTCTTTACCATCTGAGCCACCAGGGAAGCCCAACGATGTTGTACACTATAAGCCAGTCAGGAGTTAGACTGGTCAGCAATATTAGAGACTAGTCAGAAATATTCAGAAAACTCCCAATTATTTGGAAACTAAATAGCATGACTTCTAAATAATCACTGGGTAAAAAAAAAAAAAAAATCCAAAGGGCAATTAAAAATTATTTTGAACTTGATGGAGAAGAAGACAGAATATCAGAATGTGTGAACTAGCTTTAACACAATATTTAGAGGGACATTTATAGCTCTATATACATATAATGAAAATAAATAAGGCTTTGAATAAATACCTCAGTTTCCAACTTAAGAAACTACATTGGATTAAAACCAAGCAGAAGACATGTAATCATAGAGAACAGAGTGGAAGTCAAGGAAATAGAAAATCAGTTGAGGAAATGAATGAAACTAAACCATGGTTCTTTGAAAAGACTTATATAATTGATAAACCTCTAACCAGACTGACTGGGAAAAAAACAGAGAAGACACAAATAAGGAGTGAGAGAGTTGGTAACACTACAGAATCTACAAATATTGTGAATGGTTTTATGCCAATAAATTTGACACTGTAAATAAGATAGTTCTTTCTTAAAAGACACAAATTATTAAAGCTCACTCACAAACAAATAGGTAACCTAAATAGTCATACATCTATTAAAGCAAGATTTCTCAAAGTTGACACTATTGATATTATGGGCCAGATAATTCTTTGTTGTAGGGACTATTCTACACATAGGATGTTTAGAAGCATTCTTGGCCTGTACTCATTCGATGCCTGTAGCAGTCCCCCTTGTGAAGACATAAAAATTGAAGCTAAATGGTATCAAGAGAGTCTCTGGTGAATATCCTAAGCTCTGAATGGACCTCCTAAAGAGATATACCTTAGTACTAAGGGAGTACCAGAGATAAACATAGCCTTAGGAAATCTTAAGTTTAATCTTGAGTCAAATTTCATTCAGTTCTGATGATTTGCCACTATTCTTTCAAAATGCCAGAGGATAGGTTAAGTCATCTCTTGAGATTAAATAAATCACCCAGATCTGCTACAGTTTTTCATGCCAGTTATGTGGCATTCAAATCAAAACTATGAGGCCCATAAGAAAACCAGGAATACGAGCAAAATCAGAAAATAGAACAATAGGTGGCTCTGACTCATAGCTACCAAATAACGAGTTTAACTATGTTAACGTTCTGAAGAAAACAGATGATTCAGTTGGATACAGTCATCAGAGACTGTGATTTAAAGGAAACATTTCTAGAATTGAAAGCATAATAATTAATAGTCATGAATATAGAATATGCATGCTCCGATCTGGCTTCTTTCCCTCATCTATGTTATTGTGCGTATCAATAGTTGCTGTTGTTGTTTAGTTGCTCAGTTGTGTCCAGCTCTTTGCAACCCCATGGACTGCAGCACAGCAGGCCTCCCTGTCCCTCACCATCTCCCAGAGTTTGCCCAAGTTCATGTGCATTGCATCAATGATGCCATCCAACCATCTCATCCTCTGATGCCCTCTTCTCCTTCTGCCCTCAATCTTTCCCAGCATCAAGGACTTTTCCAGTGAGTCGTCAGTTCGCATCAGATGACCAAAATACGCAAGCTTCAGCTTCAGCATCAATCCTTCCAGTGAATATGCAGGGTTGATCTCCCTTAAGATTGACTAGTTTGATGATCTTGCTGACCAAGGGACTTTCAGGAGTCTTCGCTAGTCTTCTCTAGCCTCACGATACAAAGGCATCAATTCTTTGGTGTTCTGCCTTCTTTACAGTCCAGCTCTCACAACCATACGAGACCACTGGGAAGACCATAGCCTTGACTATATAGACCTTTGTTGGCAGAGTAAAGGCTCTGCTTTTCAACACACTCTCTAGGTTTGTCATCGCTTCCCTGCCAAGAAGCAACTGTCTTTTGATTTCATGCCTGCAGTCACTGTCTGCAGTGATTTTGGAGGAAGAGGAAATCTTCTTATTTTAATGGATCAATAGTACATTACATTTTTATTGCTGAGTAGGATTCCCTTGTATGGATATACTTCAATTTGTTTATGTATTCCTTTGTTGATGTACATTTGAGTCATTTAGTTTGGGGGAATTACAAAAAACTTGTACAGGAATGCTTACAGCATTTCGAGGGGTACAATTCAGCTCAATAGAACTGCACCCATCTCACTTGCACTTAAAGTTATATTGGTTGATATACAATTCATGTAGACAGAACTAAATCATATGAA
This sequence comes from Bos grunniens, assembly GCF_055505025.1. Lineage (NCBI taxonomy): Eukaryota > Metazoa > Chordata > Mammalia > Artiodactyla > Bovidae > Bos > Bos grunniens. The sequence goes on along the minus strand of NC_141174.1, from coordinate 70,250,555 downwards.
GATGACATTATACAAAGTGTTACTTCATAATCTTGACAATTTTGAGTCCTGATCATTTATTCTCCATGTTAATCCAGGAGCACTGAGGTCTCTCCCTACTTCAGATGGTAGCTTCTCCATTGGTAATACTATTTTTTCTTACCTAAGTATTCTAAAGAGTCTGGGGTTTTCTTCACTAAATAGCTTTACTGTAGTCATTCTGTCCTTCATTTCTCTCAGTCACCTGAAAATTCAAGTTATAGTCCACTTGATTAAAAGATGAAAAGATTCTGTGTTAGAGTATAGGAAGGGAGAAGTGTTGCAAGAAATCTGTCTTCCTTGTGCCATCCTGCCCTCCTCCAAGTTTCTAAGAAAAGAAAGGACCAGGCTTTATAGCTATCAGTAAATTTCATAACGAAGAATTGGACCCAGTTCACCAGGGAACAACAGAAGGCACTCGAAAACATAATCTTTTCTTTCACAAAGCTAGGGTACCCCATACTCTTCTCCACTTCTAACCTGGCTTACCTCCCTCATATTCTCAGGCTGGTCTACAACGTCCACTTTTTCAAGCATCTTGGGGCAATTTCCCACCATGAGGCAATTTGCATCCTTTATATCAATGAAATATCACATTTCTCTGGTCTTCTCCACCTGTAAGGGAGGCATTCTTGATAATTATTTTTGAATATCTGACTATTGAAGGTAAGTTGTCTCTCAAACATAAAAAAAAAAAATCAGAAAGAGTATACTATTTTTGAAGAAAAAATGATCTTACCCATCCTCAAGCAGACATTCTTACCCTTAGAGTCAATGGATCCCTATTGCCTTCTGAAGAGTATTTGGTCTTTTCTGCTCTAATAGAAAGCTTAGAAAATGAAGAACAGAAACTACTCTAGTTTGCAATGACTGATTTTTCTGTCATCCTTTGGATTGTGGCAATGTTTAATAAATGTTTCTATTTGTTTGAATAAATGTTTCTATTCACTGATTGCCTACCCCTACTCCATAGAGGGAGAGTGCAGTTAATTCTTCTTACTACATTATTTCTACAGTAATACCTAACTACTACATTATATACCTAATTGCATTATATTCTAACTCAAGATTTTACAAAGACAACAAAAGAATTTCACTTAAACTTTGAAAAGATACTGAATACACTTTATTCTACATGGACTTTAGCATGCTACCATTCAATAATGGGGTTCTATCACTTTCAGTTCCTTCATACCAAGGATCAGCCGGGGACCCCCTTCTCCAGGCACTCTCCTGATTATCTTGAAATTCCATGCATGTTGCACAGAACAGCATCCTACCAGTGTGCTGGGACTCTATTTTTGCATTTAAACCCCCTTATTACTAAGTTCATAAACCTTACATCCGCCATCACTCTAAATTCACTCCAAGCACAGGGTCACTGCCCTCTTACAGGATATTTTTTGGAAGGTTACTGGCTGCTCTACCGGCAGCTTTAAGAAGATTTCCTCTGAATCCAAGATCTCTATATGTATTCCTCTTGCTGGTCCATCTTCTGTTTGCTGTTGGTATTTTTCTAGTGTCTCTTTATGCTTATAAAACTAAATATCAACATATTCTTAATCTTAACCCTTTAATGTAAAAGACAGTGCACATCACACAAGGTCTGCACCTGGTGTTTTTTTTTTTTCAAGTAAGCAGAATGAATTGGGAAAAAATTCTCCATTTGTGCAGTGCTGTGACTTCCTGTAAATATTATGAAATGCTGTCCCTATTTACTTTACTTTCAATCATTGTGTGTCATCCATAATGTGGTATAATTATTTTAAATTAAATTTATGAAAAAAGATGTTTAAATGATTTACACAAAATATGTCAAAATTTAAAAATGGAAATAGAAAAGTCAAAGTAGATATCAGTACCATTAATGTGGGAAGAGTTCAAGGAAATTTCAAGTTAAAATCTCACTGTTCTGTTACTACTGAAAGTTAAAGTCTAAAATTAAATATCTTAATTCCCTAGGTTGTCTTTTGTTTCCCCATAAATAACCAATTTGCCATAATAGAAAGATTCTAATTCACCTGTTGAGAAATTTTGTAAGAGAAAAGTAATGTGTTTTGGGATAGGGAGTGCTTGTTTTTATTAAACATGTATGCCAACTATTGATTGAAAATTCTTTCCTTTGGAAAATCATGACATTAGCCTACTTTCTATCAGGAAAATTTTGTTCCCCACTAGCTGTATAAGAACAAAATTCTTTGTTGAAGGAGAAAAACTAGAAATCTCATGTTAATCTATTAAAATTCTTATAAACCAGCATTTTAAAAAGATGGCAAAATATATAAAATGAAAATCAACAACTATATATCATTACTTAGCCATAGTCCTGTTTATTTATATTTAGAATCTCATCCTTCCTATAAAATATTCCTTTCTGTGATTTTAACAAAATACCTGAAAGTGCTCTATTGGAAAAAAAAATGCTAAGAGGTTAGTTTTCTCTTGTTTCCCTTGCCTTTCTGATTTCATGACTTAGTACTATTACCTCCTACTTTAGGATCCTCACTGGCCTCAGATACAAAGTCATGTAATTGTTTGAGAGGCTTGGGAAAATATATTTTAATCTGTGAGATAAAATTGAATGGATATTTTTTAACTCCTCTATACACAATCTGGGGCTTTCCAGGTGGCACCAGCAGTAAAGAACCTGCCTGCCAATGTAGGAGACAGACGTAAGAGACGTGAGTTCGATCCATGGGTTGGGAAGATCCCCTGGAGTAGGAAATGGCAACCCACTCTAGTATTCTTGCCTGGAGAATCCAATGGACAGAGGAACTTGGTGGGCTACAGTCCATGGGGTCACAGAGTTGGGCATCCCAAAACCAACAGACACAATCCGAGGTTGGGTGGTCTTGAGATCACAATGCATGGTACACACCTTCTCTAGTACTTACTAAATCACTAACCATCACACACCCAACACCTTTCTCCTAACAGAATCATCCTCTGGGTTTCCTAATTTCTATCAGCTTTCCTAGGCTTCTTTGGCAACAAAAAAGCAACAACAAAATTTATAGTTCTACCTGCCTTTTGCTTTCTTTGCTACTAGGAAAAAGCTGGAAACAAAAATCAAATCCAAATTAACTAGCATTTTGGGTAAGAAAAACTCAGTGGGGAAGGGATAACTGTATATGTTCTATGTACAAAGCATGTTCCTCCATTTTACTTTGGAATAGTGAAATTCATTGTCTTTCTTGTGTTTCAAGCAACTCAAAAGAATAGCATTGCAAATGCACAGTCATCTGTGAATAACTGTGTCTATATTTGAGCACAATAGAGAATTATGAATCATTTCCACTCAGTGTTGTAAATTTAATTTTCAAAAATATTATAAAATGAAGTCATGATTATTATAAAGATGCTTTTAGATGACATTTAATTACAATGCAGGGTAATTTATATTACCAGCTAGAGTATCTTGGGCTAATTGCATTTATTTATGTTTTATGCTTTTGCCATCATAACAAACAACCTATCCTATATGTTCATTTCACTATTTTTTGCTCTCAAGAGATATTCTGGATTTTCCTCTAAATTTTGGTAATGCTTCTTAATTATAAGGGGAATATTTCTTTGCTCTTACACCTCCCTTGTGGAAGAATGCTTTGATCTCCCTGGAAGTTTAATTGCATTTCATGGAATAGTTCCTCTTTGCAATTAGGTCTAGGCTTGGATGCTGAGCCTGTTTTCTTTCATGTTTCTATTCAATCACTTGTGGCAAATTTTCTCTCTCACCAATATGTGCTTTCATCCCAGCCTCTGGGTAACAGTAACTTCTGAGTAGCCACATTCTTTCATCTGATAAATCTAGGCTCTCTGATCGCCCTTGCAGTGTTCTGGCAAGTTTGCCTTTGATTATTTTAATTATCCTTCCCTTTTACAGATAGTTAATGAATAGTTCTAGTTAAAATATTGTCATATCTCTTGTTGGGCCCACTCTACTAGGGAGGTGATCATCACTGATAAGGTAAATACAGTCTTAAGTCTCCCTGCTCATTAAATAAAATGCATTATTTAAATCTGAGTGGCATTATTCGGGTTCACTTCTCTGAAAAAAATGAAAATAAAACATTTTGTGGCAGTGGTCTATCCAGGGAGAAGGCAATGGCAACCCACTCCAGTACTCTTACTTGGAAAACTCCATGGATGGAGGAGCCTGGTAGGCTGCAGTCCATGGGGTTGCTAAGAGTCAGACACGACTGAGCAACTTCCCTTTCACGCATAGGAGAAGGAAATGGCAACCCACTCCAGTGTTCTTGCCTGGAGAATCCCAGGGACGGGGGAGCCTGGTGGGCTGCCATCTATGGGGTCGCACAGAGTCGGACACGACTGAAGCGACTTAGCAGCAGCAGCAGTAGGTCTGTCCAGATTTCTGCCCAAAGACTCAATAGTGAAGATCTATCCAAATGACAACCTCCTTCTTGGTTCTCTTTGTAAAATTTTTATTCTGTATTCCCCTAAGGACTCAGTTAACATTAGTGTCATAGTCCTCTCACACTAAGAAAGCAAAGGACCATATATCTCAAGAAAAGAAAGAAGCCAAATAAATAGCCCTGTGCACATTACTTTGTTCTCTTACAATATCAAATCGATTCTGTTCAGAAAGTGTGGCCAAATGGTTGTAGCTGAGCCAAGACTTTCTTTAGTTATTGTGAATAGAGAATGAATGACCCTAGGTGGAGAATACCAGCAATATTTGACAATCACTCGTATATCAGTCCATCTATCTGTAAAAACAAAAAAAGAAAATCAGAAATGTCCAAGTACCTTAGAAGTGCATAAACTGTCCCAAGTCTCAAATATATTTATTAAAAGGATATTATAATTTCCTGAAAATATCTTATTTAGTAAAGGTTTTAAACTGAATAAATGCTCAACCAGTAAAGTGCTTCAGTTCAGTTCAGTTCAGTCACTCAGTCGTGTCCGACTCTTTGCGACCCCATGGACTGTAGCATGCCAGGCCTCCATGTCCATCACCAAATCCCAGAGTTCACTCAAACTCATGTCCATCGAGTCGGTGATGCCATCCAACCATCTCATCCTCTATCGTCCCCTTCTCCTCCTGCCCTCAATCTTTCCCAGCATCAGGGTCTTTTCCAATGAGTCAGCTCTTTGCATCAGGTGGCCAAAGTATTGGAGTTTCAGCTTCAATATCAGTCCTTCCAATAAACACTGAGGACTGATCTCCTTTAGAATGGACTGGTTGGATCTTCTTGCAGTCCAAGGGACTCTCAAGAGTCTTCTCCAACACCACAGTTCAAAAGCATCAATTCTGGGGCACTCAGCTTTCTTTATAGTGCAACTCTCACATCCATACATGACTACTGGAAAAACTTTGACGAGACGGACCTTTGTTGACAAAGTAATGCCTCTGCTTTTCAATATGCTGTCTACGTTTGTCATAACTTTCCTTCCAATGAGTAAGCATCTTCTAATTTCATGGCTGCAATCGCCATCTGCAGTGATTTTGGAGCCCCAAAAAATAAAGTCAGACACTGTTTCCACTGACCAGATGCCATGATCTTAGTTTTCTGAATGTTGAACTTTAAGCCAACTTTTTCACTCTCCTCTTTCACTTTCATCAAGAGGCTCTTTAACTGTAGCTAATTTATTTAGTTGTTCTTTTATCTATTTATCCATTCATCTGTTCAAAAATGTTTGTTATACCCCATCTAAGTGCCTGAAATTATACAAGGCAATGTAAATACCGCAATGAATGAGGAAGCCAGAGTTTGTGCTCTAGTGTAGTCTGTATCATCATTGTGGTCTGCGGACAGAAAACATCTGAAAGGGTACGCGACAAGGGTGGGGAGAGGGATTTCTCTTTGGAGTAATGGTTAGGGAAGTACTTTCTAAGAGGTTAATGTTTGGGCTTATCAGAAGTAACAAAGATTGGTTCAGGCAGAAGAACATCAGCTATACGTCCCCTAGGGAAGGAAACCGCTTATTCAGTTTAAAAACAGAAAGAAGATCAAGGTGGTTCAAATGCAGTAAATGTGATAGAGTTTGAGAAGACATTTCAAAGTAGAAAGGAATGCATAACATGCATCTTAGAGAAAACAGTAGTGATTGCAGAATTATTCTAAATACAGTGGGATACTTTCATAGAGTTCGGCAAAGATGCATCACAGTCTGATTTGGTATCTTCTATGTAGACACTGAATTATAAAGACCCAGAATAGAAGCAAAGAGAACAGGTAGAAGACTACTAAAGCCATCTTCATGACCAGAGATGGCTGTAGTGGTTTTCTTAAAAAGTTTTTGGATTTGGGATACATTTGAGATAAAGTTCATGGTTTCATAATGGTTTAATTTGGGATTCAGATGTGAAAGAGAGAGGGCTCAAGATGACTTGCAGTTTTCTTGGTTTGAACAACTGAGTGGTGGTTGGCGACAATTCTCAGATAGGAAAGAAGAATTAGGAGAAGTTAGGGCTGTGCATCAGAGTCTAGTTTTACCCCTGTTAACTTGAAAGTTAACTAAAAAGCCTCTAGATGAAGGTGAAAGAGGAGAGTGAAAAAACTGGCTTAAAATTCAATATTCAGAAAACTAAGATTATGGATCTGATCCCATCACTTCATGGCAAACAGATGGGGAAAAAGTAGAAACAGTGAGACTTTATTTTCTTGGACTCCAAAATTACTATGGACAGTGATTGCAGCCATGAAATTAAAAGATGCTTGGTCCTTAGAAGAAAAGGTACAACAAACCTAGACAGTGTATTAAAAAGCAGAGACGTCGCTTTGCCAACAAAGATCTGTCTAGTCATCAGTTCACTTCAGTTCAGTCGCTCAGTCATGTCCGACTCTTTGCGACCCCATGAATCACAGCATGCCAGGCCTCCCTGTCCATCACCAACTCCTAGAGTTCACTCAGACTCACATCAATCGAGTCAGTGATGCCATCCAGCCATCTCATCCTCTTTCATCCCCTTCTCCTCCTGCCCCCAATCCCTCCCAGCATCAGAGTCTTTTCCAGTGAGTCAACTCTTTGCATTAGGTGGCCAAAGTATTGGAGTTTCAGCTTTAGCATCATTCCTTCCAAAGAAATCCCAGGGCTGATCTCCTTCAGAATGGACTGGTTGGATCTCCTTGCAGTCGAAGGGACTCTCAAGAGTCTTCTCCAACACCACAGTTCAAAAGCATCAATTCTTCAGCACTCAGCCTTCTTCACAGTCCAACTCTCACATCCATACATGACCACAGGAAAAACCATAGCCTTGACTAGACGGACCTTTGTTGGCAAAGTAATGTCTCTGCTTTTGAATATGGTATCTAGGTTGGTCATAACTTTTCTTCCAAGGAGTAAGCGTCTTTTAATTTGATGGCTGCAGTCACCATCTGCAGTGATTTTGGAACCCCAAAAATAAAGTCTGACACTGTTTCCACTGTTTCCCCATCTATTTCCCATGAAGTGATGGGTCTAGTCATAGCTATGTTTTTTCCTCAGTAGTCATGTATGGATGTGAGAGCTGGACCATAAAGAAGGCTAAGCACCAAAGAATTGATGCTTTTGAATTGTGGTGCCAAAGAAGACTCTGGAGAGTCCCTTGGAGAGCAAGGAGATCAAACCAGTCAATCCTAAAGGAAATCAACCCTGAATATTCATTGGAAGGACTGATGCTGAAGCTGAACCTCTAATACTTTGGCCACCTGATAATAATAATTAAATATTATTCAGTTCCTTTTCATGTACAAGGCACTGTCCTAGACTCTTGGACTTATCCTTATTGAAGAAGGCAAGCAAAAATCTTTTCGCTCAAGTATTAATAGGTTAGATTTTGGTGGGAGAAACAACAAAAAACCAGAAATAGTAAATAAGTATATTATGGTAGTCTAGAAGGTAATAAGTGCTTTAGAAAAATACTGGATGTAGAGCAGAGTAAGAGGGACCTGAAGTGCTGGGATTGCAATTTAAATAGTGTGGTCAGACTAGATCTCATTAAGATGATGACATTCTGAACAAAATAATTGAGGAAGGTGAGAGTTTAGTCAGGTGGCTATCTGAGACAGAGCATTCTCAGCAGGAAGATCCACTAGTGCAAAGGCCCTGATGCAGAGGTAAAGAAGAGAGAGACGAATACTCCAAAGTGAAGTGAATAAGAGGATCAATGCAGGAAAAGTGGTGAAAAGAGTGGCAGGGTCACCTTAGGGATATTTTACTCACTCTCAACAAAACAATGAGCAGTGAATTGCAGAGTTTTGAGAAGGGATCTGTCTCATAATAATTCAGCTGGAAGATGATGGTAGGAGTGGAAGTGGTGAGAAAAGATAGCTTCTGGAACTATTTTGAAAGCAGAACTAATGGGATTAATTCATGCATTTGGTGTCATATATGAGAGAAAGAGAAGAGTCAAAAATGACTACAGGGTTATTGGACTAAAATTTAAGATGCTCAAGTTGCCAACAGCAGTGATCCCTAAAGTGGGAGGTGAAGTGGTGAAGGAGGTTTAGGAGTAAAGGTTCATGATGTCTGAGATGAGATATTCAAGTAAAGACATCAAGTAGGCAGTGGATACACAAACCTGCAGTTTAGTACCTTGCACAGTTTCTGTTAAGAGCTTTCAGAATCATGATAAATTGATTAACACAATTTCTTCAGGTTAACTTAAAGACTATTCAGATAAGTCTTCCCAAACATACCAGATCAAATCCTATGGGGATGTCAGGGCAGACATATGGTAAGCACCAACAAATGTGTTTATAGACCAAGAAGATATCAACCCTGAATATTCATTGGAAGGACTGATGCTGAAGCTGAAGCTTCAATACTTTGGCCACCTGAAGCAAAGAGCTGACTCATTGGAAAACACCCCAATGCTGGGAAAGATTGAAGGCAGGAGAAGGGGATGACAGACGATGAGAGAGTTGGATGGCATCGCTGATTCAACAGACATGAGTTTGAGCAGACTCTGGGAGATTGTGAAGGACAGGGAAACCTGGCATGCTGCAGTCCATGGGGCTGCAAAGAGTCAGACATGAATGAGCAACAGAACAACAAAGACAACATGGGTGATGCTGATAACACTGCAGACTAATCAGCTGTATTTAATAGTTTCAATAACCCACACTAAATTTTATATAACTTTAAACCTCTCAGTTTGGATGTGTAGAATAATTGAAAGAAGCCTTTCCCCCATATAATCCCCACATCAAGCTCTGCATATTAAGTAAATGGCCATGAGAGAAAGGGTTTTCAATAAATAATAATATGTACTTAAACACTGGATACTGTATATCATATTCTGGCAATCCAAAGAAAGATGCCCTTGATCCAGTTTATCTTTGGCATATGTCTCTGTGTGTATGTGTCTTTCATAAAATATGATAAGGGCAAAGAGATAATGACTGGTACAGCCAACCCCTCAGAAAACTGCAAGTTTTAAAAAATAAAAAGGAAAATGGGCAATGACTAGACCTCTGATTTGAAATACCTGATGCAATTAGTGATTGTCATTACATGTTCCCTATTAGCCTGACTTTCCTAAGCACAAGGAAAAGTTCAGGGTCTAGGAGCTAATCAGGAAAAATATCATCAAGCTTTGGGGTCAGTTAATTAACAGTAAAGTCATATTTTTCACAGATTAAGTCAGACTCTTCCTTTTGACCTCATTTAATTGCGGCTTTTAAAGACCACTGGAATAGTAGTCTCTCACACAAAAATGTATTGAAATTCAGTGTTCTCCTGAGGTGTGATGAGTCCAGAACTTCCAAGCACTGGGGTGTGAATTTAAATTGGCACAATCTTTGTGGAAAGCAATAGATACTGTGTATTATGAGGCAATGTATATTATTGTGTAACTGTATATATGATAATACGTATTAAGTTGCAGATAAATATTGATACTTTTGCATACTCATAAAGTCTGTCCTACAGAAATGTGGATAATGATAAGTATATAAAGGTATTTATCATAGCATTATTTGTAACAGTAAAAACTTGGGGTCCTAAATGCCCCAAATCATTCAAATCAATTAAAACACTTTATCAGTTGTTTATATAACACTAACAAGGTGAAAATACAAGTGAATGACAACTTTTCTGATTTAGAGCTGAGGTTTATTAAAACAGCACATAAAATTTTACATTTGAATTATGTAAAAGCATTCATGCATGCTTCTTATGTATACAGAAATGAAATACTTTAATAATAATTATCTCCATATTATAGATTATGGTTAGAATTTGTGTACTGAGTATTTAATATTGTATTTTGATCGCAAATATATTTTAATTTCCATTTTATTTTATGAGAACAGTAAGGATTATGACTTTCTGTAATAGAGAAATGCAGAAATTTTTTGCCATCAATATTCAATCCTTATGACTCTTGCCTCCACCATGAAATATATGAAATAATTTCTCATCACATATAATTACTAAAAGATTAATAAAATTTAAATTTTGAAATAAATTAAGGTCCAGGAGTGTTAAACTATGAAGCTCTGAAATACATCTGCAGCTTCCAGTTTCAATGTGGTTTTTCTGCTCATTGGAATAAGATCAAATTATCAGAGCCTGTCACCAATTCTGCCTAGAAGCAAATACTTAAAAGTACCTGTTGACAGATGGAGCTGGCCTGATAAAATCTATCACACAAATATTTTTGCATAATATACCCGAAGAAAGAAGATGTTACCCTTTTTAGTAAGTGAAAGGGTAATTTTTCATTTCAAACAATGAGTATTTCTTTAATAATGTAAGTTAAGGAATACTTTAGCAAATATAAAATGGGCTCTCTCTGAGAGGGCTAATTTATATTTAGAAAAGGTATCTAAACTTATTTCTGTTTTCATAGTTAGCACTTAAAAAGAGACAAGGATTTTTAATGACCAATGACTGTGATATTATTATGTTAAACATTTTCATTGCTCCTTCCAATATGTAAATTATTTATTGATTTTTAAGGAGCTGAATGCCTGAGTTAGGCACTACAGTATTTTAAAATATTAAAAGCTCCAGTTAATCAAATCTTGCCTAGACAAAGTACTAACACTTATTAACTAGCTTGATCATAAGCTTACCAGCATTGCTGCCAATAATTGATCATCTGTAAAACTAGCAATCCCTACACAGGTATAGATAGTTCTGATTGGTGTCCATCTAAATGGAGGCATGTCTTTTTAACAATAATCTTCACGATCCTCTGAGAGATCTTGAACGCTCTCAGATTCTTGAGCCTCGCACTGTACATACTGAATTTGAATTTCTGGGCATCAGTACCTCTCATGCATGCCAGGTGATATTTATACATGCTAAATTAAGCAAAAGATAGTGAATCAATATTTGCATAGTTTTTAAAGAAATAAATAAACTAATTTTCCAAATAAGGGTGAATTACTTTACATATCTATATATCCATATATAATATGTTATATTGATATAATTTTATTTTGACTGACTACTAAAATCTATGTATATAATATGTTTTTAAATGATAATAATTTTAATAGTTATTAGTATATATTAATAAGTTTTTAAATGCTTTGAGATATAGAAACAGAATATACCCCTTTTTATGGGCAGATGAATCCCCAAAAGGTACTATGTTATAGACAAAGAAGATGCTCCTGGTAATTCTGACACCATCCACCAAGAAATTCCTGGACCAAAAACTCACCCCAGCTCCAGATGTATCAACAGTGCTAAGGATATTTTTTTGTCATAATATCTCTGTGCCTATGCTCACGTGCATATCCATTAAGGCTTTAAGATGTTATTTATTAGAACAAGGAAAGCCTAATGAAATATTAAGCCTACATTTCACTTTACATGGATATGAAAGATTTTCTGGGCAACTATGTAGTCTCCCTACTCATTTTCCTATTGCCTTAAGGCTATGCCAAATTTAATAAATAGAGGGAATAGAAAAGAAAAGCTTCCCCAAACAATAGAAAATTGAGATAGAAAACCATTTTTGAGCTAAGAGAGGTGGGCATTTTAGAAAACCTCTAAATCTCTATACCTACATCCCTGTGGCCTATTTTGGCAGGACCAGTCCTTACTGGTGCAATGTTCAATCTTAACCCTCTGAAGGCAGGCATTTAATAAGCATTTTTCAGATAAGAATACCACAAAGGACTATTTTGCACTATGACTTAACATTTCTTGTAGTTTAAAAATCACTGTTTTGTCTATAGGAACTTGGGAAATAGCACATCTCTACCTTTGGAGGCTTCCCTGGTGGCTCAGATGGTAAAGAACCCATCTGCAATGCGGGAGACCTGGGTTTGACCCCTAGGTTGGGAAGATCCATCCCCTGGAGGAGAGCATGGCAACCCACTCCAGTATTCTTGCCTGGAGAATCCCCATGGACTGTAGCCCCGCCTGTCCATTGGTCGCAAAGAGTCGGACACGACTGAGTGAAAAGCACAGCACAGCACACATTCACAAAGTACATAGTTGGTTAGTTCTTGTACCCTACTCTTCAATTTGCCTTTGGAAAATCCGATGCCCATATTTCCAAGCAAGTATTATTTACTTTTTGATAGAAAACATAAAGTCATTTCATTTTATGAACACTTTATTGTAATAAAACCTGGCATTTCTCATCACTACCATTTGCAGTCTACTCTTATAAAATGTAATGCATGTTAACACGTGCATGATCCGGAAAATAAGGAGACAAAGAAGAAACCTTCTGTTTATCCGTAAATGTCCTGAAGTGAGCTTATCAAGGCAAGAATTCTCATGATCTAGACCAGCTCTGTGGAATTTCGTAACCGTTAGCCATATGTGACCACCAAATTCTTGAAATGTCCAAATTCCAATGTGCTGTTAGTATAAAATACACATTGAATTTCGATATTGTGCACAGAACTGTAAAATAACACGCAATGTTATACTGGTTACATATTTAAATGATAATATCTTAGATATTGTGGGTTAAATAAAGTATATTAAAGTTGATTTCACTTCAGTGTTTTTTTTTTTTACTTTTTTATGATGTGGCTATTAGAAAAATTTTAATTATATATGTGACTCACAATACATTTCTACTGGAAAGCAGTGATCTAGATTAAGAAATGCACAGCTATTATTCCATATGGCAATTAGATCTGGCAATATAAGCATAATTTCATAATGTTACAAGTAGTAGGAGGGTTTTGATAGAAACTTCTATCCATTTGTTTTGGGTGGATTAACTGGCCTAATCAGATGTAAGCTGTTAAAAGGGCCCCCACAGGAGGCAGGGGAAAGAAATGTGGACTCGGACAAGCTTTCCAAGTCCTCAAGTCACACACTCCTGGTTGACTGGTTTGCTTAGCCAAGCTGAAACCGGTCTTATTGTCATGTTGGGCACATTAATTGGAGAGTAGACTAATTTGCAAGAATGCGTTAGTGCCCTTTAAAAGGTGATTTAAAATTCAAAATGATGGAAATGGCATAAAAGCATGCTTGTCTGATCACTCCTCGGAATCCATCTTGAAATCCCATTCTTCTGTTTCCATTGTTAGAATTCAAGCACACAGTAAAACACTTAACGATTCGCAAACATCACACTCTACATCTTAGCACAAATAATTATCCTGTTAAAGACAAACAGGGATTTCCTATCATCAGACACATGGGGATTATAAGTGAAAATACAATCTGTAGATTTAGTTAGGGTTCCACATACAGGAATGAAACATAAAAATCACAGTAGTATCACCAAACATTTTTGTAACTGAATGGAAGAAGTTCTGCCTCTAATCCATTAGAAGCTTCCAAAGAATTTGAGGAAGCACCTTCACCTTTAATTTAGCTGCAATAAGACTGATAACTTATATTTATAACCACTTTATAGCTACATATAATTTTACATCCATTAGCACATTTAATCCTCATGAACAAGAATGACACTATCATATCCATTTTGAAGACAAGGAAACAATCCAGACTCCTGAAATCAAACCTTCGGACTGTGCTTTTTCACTACATTGCAGGTAGGAACTAAACTCTGTATTGCCAGGTCAAAGACCAAACCTGGGCTTTTAGGCAAGCAAAGTAGAGAAGAATAATATGAAGGAGAAAAGTAAGCATAACAGCGCTTTTAGAGACAGTGAATTCAAAGAACATGAATTTACTTTTGGAATTTACAGAATGTAAAACTAAAAAGTCTTCCATTTTGTTACACATGCATGTATTTCTGATTATACAGTGTAACAAAAAACCTTTTACTATCATTTGATCAAGGGATCTGTGTTCATTTTAATTCGATAACCTTAGATCTTTGGCCCAAACCAGTAATAATGAAAGCAAGAGCTTTACATGTAACTTTCTAAAATAGTGATTGATCCAGGGTTCTCACACAAAATATATTCAACAACACACTCTTAGAAAGGGCTCAGAAATACTGAATAAAGAGGAATTGTTAGAGCTAAAGCAAAACATTATTTATGGAGTTTGTTTTGTGAAGAGATTTAGGTTTCTCACAGTGATATTGAGTTCCATGAAGATGCAGAAATGAAAACTTGCCTTTAGCAATAACTAGGAATTTTTTAAAAAGTGGAAGTCACCCATAAAAATTAATGAATGCTAACTGATACTTCTCTGGAAATCTATTCTTACCATAGCTCTAAGAAATAAAATTATAATCTAGATCAAATCTACACACTCAAAATATATATCAGCCTTAACATATTGGATTCAAATCCAACACAAATGGCTGTGTCTTTGTCACTCATGTGTTAATGTATTTTGTAAAATGTGGATTTTCAATAAGTTAAACCTTATTGAATGAATGGCTGAAAGGAAGAATGAATGGCTGAACTGTCCACTGGCAAACACAGGTACTTGGATATGTTTTCCAAGATAATAGCAATTGTGGCTGAGCCCTAACACATTTTTACCCTGAGTCTCCTTGAGATGGGCTGCTGACACTCAAGGAGTAGTACAGGATAAGGCTGAGCTTTCCTCTCTGCCAAACGGGGTTATCATTTCAAAGCTCAAGCTTAATTTTGGCTTCATGAACATCTTCAGTCTAAACCTGAAGAAGGACCCATCTCCCACATCAGAAAACATCAATGTCAGGAAGAATATTCTCCTTCAAAAGCCAAAGAAATAACATTGGTGTTAATGGTTCATCCCCCCAGTTCTATGTTTCACTAGCATGCTTTCTTGCCACCAGTGGGACATAATACCATAATGCTATGACCTTGGACTTGTGAATACATGGTAATATAACTCAGAAGCTGAGTGATACACCTGCTTTGTTTATATATATGTTTGATATTAGTATTAAATATGGAATACATACTAAAATAATTTATAAAATTATTTCTAAAAGTCATACTTGGACATGCTTGCTGATGAAGACAAAGTAAAAATATTCTCCCTCTTCCAGATCTATAAGGTATAGGGATTGAACCAGAATGAAAAGATACATCTGTTGAAGCCCTAGTTGACCAACATGCTTGGGGAATTCTGGGTCAATTCCTGACTCAGTTCCACTCAAAACTGAAAAAGAATGAGTTGATACAGCAAGTGGGCTCTAATTTCACAGAGTAATCAGCAGGGCACTCAGGATGCCATCATCTTTCCTTACTTGTTCCATTGAACACATGGATTTTAGGCTTAGTAGCTTCAGGGGGCTCTGTACTGCACTTGTTGCCCAGAAGTATGTCTCTTCCCAATCCTTTGCCCCTTAACAAAACCACCCAGTAAATGACTTGCATTTACTTTGATTTTTTTCTTTTGAAATTTGAAATGTATTTGATTCTTTTCTGCATAATCAGAATTGTTCTCCTATTATTTCCTACTTCGGTGTATGTCAGACTAACACTGTGTTTCTTCAGTTTTCATTTATGGAAAAGTTTTCATTTTTAGAAAAATAAGTAAACTCATCTTTTTTAAACAAAATTGGTGGTTTCATGCCTGTATTTATCAGGCATATAAAGTGCACTCAATTTGCTTACTAGCCTTTGGGCACATTAACACATATCTTAGAAAGAAAGACAAACTCTGCTATTATAGTTTTAACTTCAGAAGTCAATACAAAAACAAATCAGTCATAGACACCCCCTAGGAATCTTTATTTCTTTCCATCCATCACAATGTGAATGTCTATACCATAAACTCCATAATATGAACAGCAAATTCTGATTGCCTGGGGAAGGGGCCTTATTTATTGTTCCTTCAGGTGGAGATGAAGAGACAATGTCCTTCTCAGAGATGTAAATCTAGAAAAGAAGGCCGTGGCTTCAGCACACAAGACATGAATAGCCTAGCCCAGGATGGTATATGCTACATGTAAAACCACTACTGTTGTTGAGGATTCATTTTGGGCAAAAAGAACCTGCTCTCAGAAGACTTCTGACTCTATAATAATTTTTTGAATCAAAGATGCCATCAATTGTAAAATTCACTACTGAATTAAAAGCAGATAAATGACAAATATTAAAACAAAAACTATAATTAACACCAAATTTGAGGTTTGGATATCTAGTCCTTCATGTTATGTTATCTTCTCTATGAATTCAGTAAGTTTACATAATGGTACAATCTTAGAATTTCTGTGGTTCATTGACTAAAGCACCCATTTCAATGTAAACTATATAAATCCAAATAAATTTCATGTTACTTCCAACCCATAGACAAAAGCAAGAGAATGTAATCTCTTACTAATATTTTAACAATGATGTCCAATTTAAAACAACTGAAGAATGAGAAACTTTAATATAACACTTATAAATAAGCAGAGAAATAATACCAGACAGCAGATTACTAAATAGCCGCAGATTTCTGGTTACACTTCCTCATAGTCTTTCTCTTTTGTGACTGGGGAGACTCCTGCAGGCTCATGCCAGTTTCCTTCATTGATACCAATCCAGGTTCTTAGGGGTTTCAAAGCTCTAGTTCAATTCTCAAGGAATGAGCTTTAAGCCAGTTTACTGATCGATACTTCTCTGACCTTATCTAATAGTTTTATTAATGGTATGTTTACTCTCTTAGTAGTATCCCCTTTGATTAAGTCCTCATCTTATCCTTCCAAGCCTCAGTTTTAATAGAATCTATACAGTAGTCCAGTTGTCCTGCCTTAAGACACCGCTTTTGGTCTCTTTTCCCATGGACTAGAGTTCTGATGCTCAATCCAAGCCATGAAACTGTGCCCCCTTCTGTTATACTCCCAGTCCAGAGTCTTTATAAAGGGTCTTGTCCTTGATTTCCATAAGCAAACATATGCATTCTTGTGGGATCTTTATTTCCTATTCCCACTCCAGCTGAAACCTTGTTCCAGGGGTTGGTTTTTCTTCCACCTCTTAGGCTTGAGTAGTGTGGCAACCCACTCCAGTACTCTCGCCTGGAAAATCCCATGGACGGAGGAGCCTGGTAGGCTGCAGTCCATGGGGTCGCTAAGAGTCAGACATGACTGAGCGACTTCACTTTCACTTTTCCTTTCATGCATTGGAGGAGGAAATGGCAGCCCTCTCCAGTGTTCTTGCCTGGAGAATCCCAGGGACGGGGAGCCTGGTGGGCTGCCGTCTATGGGGTCGCACAGAGTCGGACATGACTGAAGCGACTTAGCAGCAGCAGCAGCAGCAGTGGTCAAGTGTGCTTGCTTAGTCGCACCAGAGTCTTTGCAACCCCATGGGCTGTTCCCAGGCAAGAATACTAGAGTGGGTTGTCATTCCTCCATCTCCTCCTCCAGGGGATCTTCCTGACCCAGGCAACAAACCCACATCTCCTGTATTGCAGGCAGATTCTTTACCTGCTGAGCCACTGGGGAAGCCCTTCCTCTAGCTAACCACTAAGCACTCCATGGAGCAGCTTTTCATACTCTGTGCTTGTCGCCATGATTGGCCCCCAGCGATATGAAGGGCAGCTACAAGTTTGTTTTCCTTGTGATTACAGGTTAGGATTAGCCAGACTATTAGAATTTGCAGGGTTAGATGAACTGAAGGAAAAGGTGTAGGTAGACAAAAGAGGCCCTAGAAGGGAAAGGGCATGCAAGTATTCAAAAATGTGAACTATACTGATACATGTGGACAAGTGTCTCCACTTTGGTAAGTGGTATCAAGTGAAGTAAGAAGGTAAACATGAGAGCTCTTCCATTAGGGAATTAGAAAAAGAAAAGTGTCATACTAAATCATCTTACCAGCTTTATCTATTAGAATTATTTTACTTTTTACCTTTTGTCTATTGTTGAGGACCAAATGTCTAAAATTCTCCACACATGGTACAACGAGAAAGATGTACATGGAAGAGATCAGAGAAAGAGATGAATATTGATTCATTTTCCTTAGAACCAGTGAACAACAAATCCTAACCTGCTAGTAAACATTTCTCTGATTCAGTCTTTTCTTCCACTAACCAGTAGCAATTCCTACACTAAATATTTTAGAAAGAAACTGCCAGAGAGTGAAAAATATATATTTGCCTGCACCACGTTTGGAGAAAGGCTGCTGTGTTCTCCCATTATTTTAAATACTGAAGTTATTCTTGCTCCAGGCAACCTGAACTTGCCTTTCCCTCCAGCTTCACACATGCTCTATCTTAGTTTTATATCGCTCACCTATTCAAAAAACTGCTTACCATGGCAACCCTTGTCTGTGTGACAGGCAGTTATAATTTGCTTGGAAAAACTGCAACAAGGTGTCATTTTTCATAAACTCTATACCAAAATGTTTTCTTTTTCAGTGATTTCCAGTGACTTTGTTGTGGTCTCGTGGTCTTTGCCAAAAGATCATTTATAAGTGAAAAACAGTATTAAGGAAACCCACGCATTGCTCAATATTAGTGATGGGTGGTGTTGGAATTGTTGCAACCTCTAAAAATAAGAAAATTATTGATTTTTTACTATCTCTTTGGTGCTACAGAAGCAGTAATCAAACAACACTTGCCTGAAACAAGAAGTTCTACATTTTATAAAACTGTGCTTTGGATTGATGGGCTCCGAGGTATGAGGGAAACAGGGAGTCAAAAATAAATGCAAACCAGTGTGAACCCTACTCTATGTCCCTGTGTATGTGTTTAATTCATAAAAACTCAAAAGATATTTCCAAAAACCCTGCTATGGCATTGTGTGGTGGGTGCTAACAATAGCAGTCAGGAGACTTTTCTGATCATGAACAATTATTTGCGTGAATACATTCACAGATTCACTGAATTGTCTGCCAAAAGGCAGTGAATGTCGGACAATACTGCCATATTTTAAATTCAAATATTGGTATTTCTGTGATATTTACTTCTGTGACACAAACATGTTTGGATCAATACGCTCCATGCCTCTGGATTTGTAATTCAAGCAACCCAAAAACAAGAACAATTGCAACTTCCCCAAACAATTGCTCACTATTTTCCAAATCAGATTATTAGTCCACTCTTGGCATTCAGTGAGAGCAAAATGAATTACACAAATGACCTTGGTGCTGCAGACTCAGAGTAGGAATGGAGTTAGTTTTAGGCTCAAGAGGAACCTGGCCATGAGCAAGTGATGAGGGAATATATGACCCAGAGTATTAATCATTCTTATGGTTCATGATGGATGCCCATCTTTACTTCACCCCTCAGTATAAAGGGCTTCCCTGGTAGCTCAGCTGGTAAAGAGTCCATCTGCAATGCAGGAGACCCCAGTTTGACTCATAGGTCGGGAAGATTTGCTGGAGAATGGATAGGCTACCCACTTGAGTATTCCTGGGCTTCCCTGGTGGCTCAGATGGTAAAGAATCCACCTGCAATGCAGGAGACCTGGGTTCGATCTCTGGGTTGGGAAGATCCCTTGGAGAAGAGAACAGCTACCCACTCCAGTATTCTGGCCTAGAGAATTCCATGGACAGAAGAAGCTGGCAGGCTACAGTCCATGGGATCAACAAAGAGCCAGACATGACTGAGTGACTTTCACTTTCAGTATAAAGAAGCTGGTGAAAAGACATCTCAAAGAGATTTAGAAAAAACAAGTTTTTTGATACTTTTACTTTTGTATCTTTTACATTTTGGTAATATTTGAAGTTTTCTTTGCTGTCATTTGTTTTTTAAGCTCAAGACATCATTTTAGTAAAAAAAAATATAAATTTAAATTACTATTTTTGTTACCTGTATCATATTTTGACAGAACTTTAAGATGGATTAGCAGCAAATGTTGGGCTGCCCTCCTAAATATATATATCCAAGGCAAAAATATCCTGTTAGCTTACCTTATGGAAAATTGAATCACCCTGTGTCCAGAGCAAAAAATGATTGAAAATAGATTTGAGAACTAAGCAGTTCATATCATTCTGCTACATATATGGTAATATATTTTGAAATGACCAAAAGAATGGCTTGGATCTAAACGCTTTTCAGTCCAGAGCAGTCAGGAGTAATATTTTCACTGATTACAAGTTAGATCTGATTCAGAATCCATGACCAAAAATGAATTTCAGTAGGTTAAAAAAATGGTTAATAGATTAGATAACCAAGTGAATGGGATTCCCAGGTGGCTCAGTAGTAAAGAACCTATCTGCCAAGGTAGGAGTTGCAGGAGATGGGGGTTCAATCCCTAGATCAGGAAGATCCCTTGGAGAAGGGCCTGGCAACCCATTCCAGTATTCTTGCCTGAGGCATCTCAGGGACAAAGGAGCCTGGCAGGCCACAGTCTATAGGGTTGCAAAGTGTCAGACACGACTGAAGTGACTTAGCACACACATACACAAGCAAGTGAATATTATAGACAAAAAAGTTAGACGAATTTTCAGGTTCAGTTCAGTTCAGTTCAGTCGCTCAGTCATGTCCAACTCTTTGCGACCCCATGAATCACAGCACACCAGGCCTCCCTGTCCATCACCAACTCCCAGAGTTCACTCAGACTCAAGTCCCTCCAGTCAGTGATGCCATCCAGCCATCTCATCCTCTGTCGTCCCCTTCTCCTCTTGCCCCCAATCCCTCCCAGCATCAGAGTCTTTTCCAATGAGTCAACTCTTCCCATGAGGGGGCCAAAGTACTAGAGTCTCAGCTTTAGCATCATTCCTTCCAAAGAAATCCTAGGGCTGATCTTCAGAATGGACTGGTTGGATCTCCTTGCAGTTCAAGGGACTCTCAAGAGTCTTCTCCAACACCACAGTTCAAAAGCATCAATTCTTTGGTGCTCAGATTTCTTCACAGTCCAACTCTCACATCCATACATGACCACTGGGAAAACCATAGCCTTGACTAGACGAACCTTTGCTGGCAAAGTAATGTCTCTGCTTTTCAACATGCTATCTAGGTTGGTCATAACTTTCCTTCCAAGGAGTAAGCGTCTTTTAATTTCATAGCTGCTGTCACCATCTGCAGTGATTTTGGAGCCCCCCAAAATAAAGTCTGACACTGTTTTCACTGTTTCCCTATCTATTTCCCATGAAGTGATGGGACCAGATGCCATGATCTTCGTTTTCTGAATGTTGAACTTTAAGCCAACTTTTTCACTCTCCTCTTTCACCTTCATCAAGAGGATTTTTAGTTCCTCTTCACTTTCTGTCATAAGGGTGGTGTCATCTGCATATCTGAGGTTATTGATACTTCTCCAGGCAATCTTGATTCCAGCTTGTGCTTCTTCCAGCCCAGCGTTTCTCATGATGTACTCTGCATATAAGTTAAATGAGCAGGGTGACAATATACAGCCTTGACGTACTCCTTTTCCTATTTGGAACCAGTCTGTTGTTCCATGTCCAGTTCTAACTGTTGCTTCCTGACCTGCATATAGGTTTCTCAAGAGGCAGGTCAAGTGGTCTGGTATTCCCATCTCTTTCAGAATTTTCCACAGTTTATTGTGATCCATTTTCAGGTTAGGATGTTCTTATTTCAGAAAGCAAAACAGAATAAAACCAGTGGCCACACTGGACACAGCCCCAAAATAAGAATATTTGGAGGTCAACTCTAGCCCTGCACATGCCTCACCATGAAATACTGCCTGAGGAGTTACACACCAAACAGGCCTAAAGACCTGATTCTTTGAAGATTTAACTTTCCTCTTTTTTGAAGTGTTATTGAGCTATAATTGATGCACAAAAAATATACATCTTTTATGCATGCAATGTGATGAGTTTGGGCATATACATATACCTGTGATACCATCACCACTATCAAGGTAAACATATCCATCATCTGGCAAAGTTACCTTGTATCTTTCCCCTTTTTTTGTTATAAAACACTTAACAGGAAGTCTACCCTCAAATTTTTAAATACAAAATACCTTATTGTTAACTATAGGCACTGTATTTGCACAGCAGATCTCTAGAACTTATTCATCCTGTAAAAATGTAACTTTACACCCACTGAATAAAAACTCTCCATTTACCCTTCCCTCCAGCCCCTAGCAACCACCATTTTGTTTTCTGCTTCTATAAGTTTGACTATTTTACTTATCTCACAACAGTGTAACCAGGAACTATTTGTCCTTCTGTGACACACATACTCACTTACCATAATGTCTTCCAAGTCCATTCATCTTGTTGCAAATGGTAGGATTTCCCTATTCTTGAAAGCTAAATAATATTACCTTGCCTGCATAAAGCACATTTTTTATCCATTCATCTGTTGATGGACATTTGGCTTGTTTCTCTATCTTGGCTATTAAAAAACAGAGCTACAATGAACATGGAGTGCAGATATTTCTTTGAGATCTTTATTTCAATTCTATTGGCTATATCCTGAGAAGTACAACTGCTGGATAATGTGGCAGTTCTATTTTTAACTTTTTTGAGGAATCTCCATACTGTTTTCCATGGTGGCTGCATCATTTTACATTCCCAGTGCATGAAGATTCCAATTTTTCTATATCCTTGCCAACAGTCATTATCTTTTATTGTTGTTGCTTAGTTGCTAAGTTGTGTCTGACTCTTTTGCAGGCCCATGGACGGTATCCCACCCGGCTCCTCTGTCCATGAGATTTTCCAGGCAAGAATACTGGAGTGAGTTGCCAGAGGATCTTCCTGACCCAGATATTGAACCTGTGTCTCCAGCATTGTCAGGAGAATTCTTTACCCCAAGCCATCAGAGAACTTTAGCTGTGTATTAAGTTAAAATTAGATTTTACAAAAGGTTACTGATTCAGAAAAAAGTGCATTCATTGTAATACTGTATATTTTGAAGACAGCAAAGCAAGATCATGACATTTTCAGAAATACTTTGTACATAATAAACAATCAACATACATTTGTGAAATGATATGAGTAATATCCTTCCCATAGAAAGACTACTAAATATTTGTTTCAGAAGTACCAGAACATATCATACAAGATGGCTGTTAGCCATTTTTTAGTCAGTAATCAAGTGATTAAAAAACAAGTAGCAGGGCATCCATCCCAGAAATGGGCAATAAAAGCCACTGAAGAGAAAACATAGTAAAGAATATGTTCTTATTAAATAATTTCATATTAATGTTATTTCTATCTTTGTAAAATGTGTATTGTTCTTAATTTTATAATATGTGCATTTAATTAATAGTTACATGGAATATGTGATCTGAAATATGTGATCCAACTTCTTTTCACCAATGGTATGTGTTTTCAAAAGAGTTTGAAGATTACACAAAATGGAAATCTCTTCATTCACCAACTGAATTCATGTACTTATTTTATATATTATTATTATTTTTTTTTTTTAGCTCTATTGTACCACTAAAAACTCCTAATCAATCACTCATTTTTTTTTACTTTTCCTTGGTACTTTTCTCTACATGGTAATTTGTCTTCACCAAATATGCATTGCTTTGGGATCAGATTTTCTGCTACGGAGAAATCCATCTTTATAGAGTTTAACACGGGCGCTGTGCTCTAGGTACACGGCCCTACCAGGCTGGGGAGCGGACATACACATCGGACTTGGATTCAGCACAGCCGGTGCGCGGACGCGAGGGACCCGACGCGGGAAGGATCCGCGGTTACTCTGCGCCCACAGGGACGCCGAGGGGCCGTCTCCCTCGCCACGAGCGCGCCAGGACGCAGGCGTGGTCCTAGGCGCCGAGGAGGAGCGGTGGGAGGCTTGTTTGCGAACATCTTCGCAGCCAGCTGACTTTACCCTAACAGTCCATTGGGACGGAACTCACGTCCCTGCCCAGGCCACACGGACGCGGTCTCGAGTGCCTATTTTATATATTATTAAGATTTATTTGCTAGGGGCTTCCCTGATGGCTCAAGTGGTAAAGAATCTGCCTGTAATGTGGGAGACCTGGATTCAATCCCTGGATCAGGAAGATCCCCTGGAGAAGGGCATGGCAACACACTCCAGTATTCTTGCCTGTAGAATCCCATGGATAGAGGAGCCTGTGGGCTCCAAAATCACTGCAGATGATGACTACAGCCATGAAATTAGAAGATGCTTGCTGTTTGGAAGAAGAGCTATGACAAACATAGACAGCATATTAAGATGTTACTTTGCCGACAAAGGTCCATATAGTCAAAGCTTTGGTTTTTCCAGTAGTCATGTATGGATGTGAGAGTTTGACCATAAAGAAGGCTGAGCACCAAAAAATTAATGCTTTTGAACTGTGGTACTGGAGAAGACTCTTGAGAGTCACTTGGACAGCAAGAGGAAGATCAAACCAGTCAATCCTAAAGGAAATCAACCCTGAATATTCACTGGAAGGACTGATGCTGAAGGTGAAACTCTAATACTTTGACCATCTGATGTGAACAGCCAACTGACTGGAAAAGACCCTGCTGCTGGGAAAGACTGAAGGCAAGAGGAGAAGGGGACGACAGAGGATGAGATGGTTGGATGGCATCACTGACTCAATGGACATGAGTTTGGGCAAACTCTTGGAGATAGTGAAGTACAGGGAAGCATGTGCTGCAGTCCATGGGGTCACAGAGAGTCAGACACGACTAAATGACTGAACAACAAGATTTATTTGCTGCATGTCTAAGTTTTATCAAATGTGGCTGCCATATGTATTATTAAGTTGGTGCAAAAGTAATTGTGATTTTACATTGTTGCACTTTGCTGTCTGATATTGGAATATATTCTTAAATAACTGTGTTTATGTTATACATCATTTTAATGTTCATTTCTCACTTTATGTTTTTTGGTGATAACTTATTACTTGCTGTGTATTTTATACTTATTTTAGACTAGGGAAATGGTTTTATACAAAAAGCAAATTTGAGTGATTTTCTTATTTGAGTTCAAAATGGGTCATACAGCAATGGAGACAACTTGCAACATCAGCAATGCATTTGGCCAAGGAACTGCTAATGAACGTACAGTGCAATGGTGATTCAAGAAGTTTTGCGAAGGCGATGAGAGCCTTGAAGATGAGGAGTGTAGTGGGCAGTCATGGGAAGTTGACAATGACCAACTGAGAGCCGTCATTAAAGCTGATCCTCTTACAGCTACAAGAGAAGTTGCCAAAGAAATCAACATCAGCCATTCTACGGCCATTCAGCATTTGAAGCAAATTGTAAAGGTGAAAAAGCTCGATAAATGGGTGCCTTATGAGCTGACCAAAATTTTTAAAAAATCATCATTTTGAAGTGTCATGTTCTCTTATTTTATGCAATAACAACAAACCATTTCTCAATCAGGTTGTGACATGTGATAAAAAGTGATTTTATATGACAACTGGCAATGACCAGCTCTCATTGGACTGAGAAGCAGCTCCAAAGCACTTTCCCAAAGTCAAACTTGCATGAAAGTAAGGTCACGGTCACTGTTTGGTTTGGTGGTCTACTGCCTGTTTGATCTGCTACAGCTTTCTGAATCCCGGTGAAATCATGCCTTCTGAGAATTATGCTCAGCAAACTGATGAGATGCACCGAAAACCCCAATGTCTGCAGCTGGCATTGGTTAACAGAATGTGCCCAATTCTTCTCCACAACAACATCAGACCACACGGCGTGCAACCAACGCTTCAAAAGTTAAACTAACTGGACTCTGCCATAGTCACCTCTTGCCAATCAGCTACCACTTTCTCAAGCATCTTGACAATTTTTTTTTTTTTTTTTGCAGAGAAAATGCTTCCACAGCCAGCAGGAGGCAGAAAATGCTTCCCAGGAGTTTGTTGAATCCTGAGGCAATTTTTATGCTACAGGATTAAACAAACTTGTTTCCCATTGGCAAAAAATGTGTTGATCTTAATGATTAATGAAGATGGGTTTGAGCCTGGTTATAATGATTTAAAATTCACAATCCAAAACCACAATTTCTTTTTCACCAAGCAGTATATATAGTAAAAGCTCCATGTATCTTGAGTAAGGAAACTGCTTTGTAATTACACACATTTCAGCTTCAAGTTTTAGCTAATGTTCATGGAGAGGAAAAATTTTAAAAAATAATGAATATGATAATTATATTTGCATTATCAGTTATCAGTGAAAGTCGCTCTGCTGTGTCCAACTCTTTGTGACCCCATGGACTGTATAGTCCTCCAGGCCAGAATACATTAGTGGGTAGCTTTCCCTTCTCCAGGGGAGCTTCCCAACTCAGGGATTGAACTCATGTCTCCCGCATTTCGGGAGGATTCTTTACCAGCTAAGCCACAAGGGAAGCCCAAGAATTCTGGAGTGGGTAGCCTATCCCTTCTCCAGCAGATCTTCCTGATCCAGGAGGTGAACTGGGGTTTCCTGCATTGCAGGTGAATTCTTTACCAACTGAGCTATGAGGAAAGCCCATTATCTTTATAGCTGTAAAGATTTTTACCCTGAGGGATGTAATGCACATATGTTAGGCAAATTTACAAACTTTCCAAAACCTAAGTTTTCACGTGTATAGTATGCAGATAATGCCTCACAGTAATTTTTTTTTTCAGGGGAGGGAAACAAAACTGAGAGACTGAGCTCAAGAACTAATTATTCATCATTTTGTATTCTGTATTGTATACAGAGGTCAATATTAATTCTATGATTTTTGTTTGTTTTCAGGTCTTATTAACCTCAGCTATAGTTTACAAGGTTACAAGGTTTTTTAATTTCCTACACTGTAAAAAGGACACATTTCAGAACTTTTCATTGATTTGTTTAAGAATCTCTCATTTTAAAAATGTTACATCTGTTTTCCATACATTTCATCTAGGGACGATTTCTTACCCTTACTTTTGCAAACTAATGTTTCATAAAGCAAATGGCTAATTGAAATAAATGATCTTGTTTTTAATCATTCCCTTCAGCATTGTTACCTACAAATGGTAGCAAATTAAAAACTGACTGATGAGGTTTCCAAGCAATTAATGGACTATACAAGTGCGTGCTCAGTCGTGTCAGTCTGACCCAACTCTTTAAGACCCCACCAGGCTCCTTGGTCCATGAGACTTCCTGGCAAGAATACTGGAGTGGGTTGCCATGCCCTCCTCCTGGGGATCTTCCTGACCCAGGGATTGAACCCGCGCCTCTTGTGTCTCCTGCATTACAGGCGAATCCTTTACTGCTGAGCCACTGGGCAAGCCAGTTACAAGAAACTGTTATTTAAAGCTCCGTAGGTAAGATTTGGGGGATTTAATCTTTTTTTCTATTTTCCCACTGAGATTCGGGTAGCACATTGGGAGGCTCACAAACTACCCTTTAGGAAGTGAGAGTTTCCAAATTAATGAAGAGAGAGGATACTTAACACACACTAAGAGAAACGGCTGGTCAACACTACGGAACACTGCTGTGGTCAGAAGCGGCTTCTCAGCCCCTGATGCTGACATATGTTTGAAAGATAACGATAACATTTTAAATTAAGGGCACAATCACAAATGCTTTATTAATATTTATTGAATTATTTCAAGATGTAACTGCATTCTTTAATAACTTTTTATAATACATGCTATAAAATGTATGACACATTCTTAATAAATGATGCCATAATAAGCCCCTATGATGTTGCTATAACACAGCTGTTGTTAATTAAAGCAATGCATGCACCTCCTTCATCCATTAATTTAGG
Organism: Bos grunniens; assembly: GCF_055505025.1. Classification (NCBI taxonomy): domain Eukaryota; kingdom Metazoa; phylum Chordata; class Mammalia; order Artiodactyla; family Bovidae; genus Bos; species Bos grunniens. Next base: position 70,222,736 of record NC_141174.1, on the reverse strand, counting down.
TTATTAGTATATAAAGCATGTTAACATGACCAATATAATTTTTTAAATAATCATTATTTGGATGAGCCTTTATCATCAATATTTCCCTGGTGTTTCAGATGGTAAAGAATCTGCCTGTAATGTAAAAGGCCCAGGTTCAATCCCTGGGTCAGGAAGAGCCCCTAAAGAAGGGAATGGCTACTAACTCCAGTACTCTTGCCTGGAGAATTGCACAGACAGAGGAGCCTGGTGGGCTACTGTCCATGGGGTCACAAAGAGTCGGATACAACTGAGTGACTAACACCCTTTATATTCAATTATTTTTCTTTACTCTCATAGACTCCTGTATCCATTATATCTTAAAAACAAAACAAGCAAACAAACAAAAAACCTTAGGTCACAAAATGCTTGCAGGGTTCATAAGTTAATAAAATATGCCCATGGTTGGTTTTCTGCTCTATGCTAGACCTGCTTCCTAAACATATCACAGAGGGACATAGAAATTATTTCATGCCTATGTTTTTGCTCTTATTCTGCTTTCCTAAAGTCCAAGGAGTGCTCAACAATTATACACTCTAGTGTTTTCCTGATCTTGCAGAATATTATGCCATTTGAAGATATTAATTCATCTTCTTCCAAAAGACTATCCCTTTGATCAATCTAAAGTAGAAATAGCAGTAATATAATAACAAGTAAGGTGCTTGTTCTTTGTCCATACAATGCCATCTATTTTGGAAACCTATCACATAAAAATGATGAACTTTGTAGAAGGAAGAGCTTTATATTGTGTAAATTTCAGCTTTGATCTTACAAAACTGGTTCCTTCCTTCATTCATTCATTTCCATTACCATTGCATTTCAAGCAATGCTGTCAGTGGCATAAGCATAACAAGACCCAATTAACTTAGCATGAAAAAAAAATAGAAAATTTACTAATAAACTGATTAAAACAATAGTGCATTGATTGGTAGGTGTATTAGTCTGCTCAGGCTTCCCTAACAAAATGCTACAGATTGGATGACTTAAAGAACAAAAATATATTTTTTCATAGTTCTAGAGACTGGGAAGTCCACTATCAACTTACTAGCAAATTCAGTTTCTAGTGGAAGTTCTCAGCATGGCTTTCAGAAGGTGGTTTTTTCTTCATGCAGTAGAGAGAATGAGTCCTCTAGATGTCTTTTCCTATAAGGACACTAATCTTATTTGATTAGGGTCCCAGTTGTGAGACCTCACTTAAATTAATTAACTTCTAAAGGTCCTATCTCCAAATATGGTTACATTTGGGGTTAGAGTTTCAGTGTATGAATTTGGGGAGGGAGGCACACTATTCAGTTCATAGCAGTATGGTTATGATACAGAAGCAAATAAGACACATGAATATTCTCTTATTCCTAACACTTTCACATAAATATCTCTATGTCAAAGGGATTTTAAAAGCTCATGTTCTGAAAAACACACACTTTTATTAAAGAAAGCAAAAACTTTCCTATATTCCATGAGCAATAAATACCAGATTCATCAAAATTATACCCTGATGATGATTGAGCTCAGACCTCACCCTAGACAGATTTAGGGGCTTGGAATATGATGTTGAACAAGACAGAAACATTCCTGATTTCATGGAATTTACATTCTAGAGTAAAGAGTAGTGGTAATCTAATATATAAATACTTAAATAAGAAAACGTCTGATACTGGTAACTTCTACGAAGAGAAGATAGTGCAATGGAGACAGTGCCACGGGGCTACAGTAGATTGTGGTTTAGGGTGACTATCTGAGAAGGCCACAATGTGATGAGAAGAAGATGAAGAGCACCCCAAACACTTACAATAACCAAAAATGAGTAAAACTTGGAGATTTCTTTCATTTACTATCACATTAAAATGATTATTCACAAATAAAACCTATATCAGCCATCAAACCATTCTTATGTGTAAAGTGAGCAATCCAATAATTTCTCAAAGTTCTCTGTTGCTAATGATCCTAGAAACTCTTATTTAAAAGAATCTTAATTGAGCTGTTCTTTCCTACTCACTACTGCTACCTTTTAGCTGAACCAAGGAGAGAGTTTCTCTCTGTAACGCACCTGTATTGACATGTTTGTAATCAGTATACCCACGAAGGTGTCCACAGCTATAAAAGTTTGTGGAATGTTTGAAAGATGGCTTAATTCTCAGATTCATTAAAACAGAGACCATCAATATTCTACAATTTGCTTCCCTCTAAACAAAAATGAAATTGAGTTCTCGACTCAGTCTCACATCATTCTCCAGTTGGAAGTCTTTATTAGTGTTTGGCCATTTTTATTTGAACATTTAGCTTAAAATGTCTAGTAGGTGAATTAAATTCCAGGATGGGTTAGTGACAGCAGGTAGGAAATAGAAAACCTTAATAATCAAATCTGGACTTGCTTCATACAGTTAAAACGACTGAATCTTTTATTCTCTTTGGTAAGTGCCTGAGGAGAGCAGAAATCTTGAAAAGGCTCTCCAGATGCCCTGGGCTAAGAACAACCAGGTGATTATGAGTTGCATATGTTTCACATTTGCTAATAAAAAGGTGAAAATTACCCTTGTTTGCATTATTCTCATTTAAGGAATTTAAAGCACCAATGAAGGATTAAAATTAATTAAGCTATGACTCAATAAAAAAAGACAACTATTGAAAATATGTCTTCTGATAATATAGATATAATTGCACATTATATGGCAAAAAGATATAGAAAATTCAGTACACACACAAAACAGTCATATGAAGAAATGTACATAGTTAAAATGGCCAGGTCAAAACAGAGGTAAAGGAATCCAGGTGACCAGCTTATTTGCCTCTCAAAGACAGTAAAAATGAGGATGACTTCGTTATACCTCATGCTTTACTGTGTTTATGTTTTCTGTTATTTTCTTTTTCAAGTTCTATGAGTCTTCAGAATCTTGCATTTTCTAAAGTAGGCAATGCAAAGGCAGGGTAACATCCTCCTTCAAGTACCACTTACAACTCAGAAAGACAAAGTTTTTGCATTGCACCTGACAATTACTGTTTCTAGAACTATGCTTTCTAAATTAAATTCTTAGAATCATGCCAAGAGATTATGATTTCAAAACAGCATGGCTGTGATTGCTTATTCTACCATCTTTATTAGGGCAAAAAAGATGTGCCTTCATGCTATCATTCTCCCCAGCAAATATTTCAGATAAAATTACCTTCTCACACATTTGCTACATAACAGAAGTCTGGAGTGGGAAGTATATTTCAAATAGTGAGCTGGAGTATTGACATCCACAGTTAAAATTAACTCACTGCCATAGAAATCTAGGAGACATTTATTTAAACTCTTCTTAGGTATTATTTTGAGGTGGGCAGAATCACTTTCTATTTCTTACTCAGTTGACATCTTGAAACTGCTGTATGTCCTAAACAATCTTCCTTTCTCTGCTTTATTTATAAATTCACAAAAGTTTCCAATTCCTACAAAATGAAGGTGTATCTCATTAGCAACTTGCAATCTTGTTTCTCAAAATCTTTTAGATTCCTCTGCCTTGGAATCTCAACTACCTCTTTCCTTTCCTCATCTCTCAGTATGGTGCTACTTGTATTTTTCTAAACATGTGTTTTCGTATCAACTTACTTTTTTTTTTTAATTTATTTTATTTTTTAACTTTACACTATTGTATTGCTTTTGCCATATATCAACATGAATCCACCACGGGTATACACGTGTTCCCCATCCTGAACCCTCCTCCCTCCTCCCTCCCCGTACCATCCCTCTGGGTCGTCCCAGTGCACCAGCCCCAGGCATCCAGTATCGTGCATCGAACCTGGACTGGCAACTCGTTTCATACATGATATTATGCATGTTTCAATGCCATTCTCCCAAATCATCCCAACCACTCCTTCTCCCACAGAGTGCTGCCAGCCTGCCTGTAATATTCTTTCTTCTCTCTGCCTGCTCATCCAAAGCACTTCTCTACGTAAATGCTCTTTGTCTTCCAGACCCAGATCAAATGTGTCCTCTTCTTTGACATATTGCTGATTCTCCTAATAAAAAGTAGCTGTCCCTATCCTGTACTTTTACTACAGCACAGTGTGAATTACACTAGCGTTATCTGTGCACCTGTTTTCCTCCTTTGATAAACTACTTATTTGGGATTTCCCTGGTGGTCCAGTGGCTAAGACTTTGCACTCCCAATGCAGGAGTCCTGGGTTCCATCCCTGGTCCGGGAACTAGGTCCCACATGCTGAAACCAAGAGTTCACATACCACAACTAAGACCCAGTGCAGCCAAATAAAGAAAAAGGGGAATTTTAAAAACAAGCTCCATATACGTATATGTAACCCCTTTAGGGTCTATAAAGCTCCATATAGGTACATGTAACCCCTTCAGGGTAACTACCTGGCATGTAGTAGGCAGCTGAAAATCATTTAATTAAATTGGCTTTGAAGAGTTACTTATTTCTTTCGGCATTTAACTTGATCTCGAAAGCAATGGTTACCACACAGCCGAGACGCAATAGCACTGTTCTGAGAAAGTATTTCTAGACAACAGCCATTCAAATCTTTAGTAAGTAATCACAAATTCAAACAATATTGTGCTGCAGTATCAAGACAGGGCAGCTGAGCTTGGAGCTCTTGAAAAAAAGCCCTGAGAACACTCAGGGTGATGAACACAATGAAAAGTCTCCATTTGGAGAGAAGCAAGACTGCTTTGCTCTGTCATCAATCAACCAGCACAGCTACTTGTTGTTTAATGAAGCCACATTTCTTCCCTAATGGCAACAACACTAGGTTACATTTGGGAAAAGAGAATTGATTCTGACTGACTCAGACCCCACCCTCGCCCCCAACGTTCGCTGTCTCAAACATGTAGTTGGATGACTAATTGAACGGCTGGCCTCTCAATTGGAAGTGTCTAGACTCTTCACCTAAGCTACTTCATTAGGCAAGTACCATATTGGGAAGACAATCTTGTCTTGCTCTGAATTGATGGAGCTGTAGGTATGTTACGGTGCAGCATAGTCTAGTAAAATAACACTGGTTGGGAAGGTAGGAACATGGATGTAGTCCTGGGTCAGCCCCAGATTAATTTGGGACCTCTGAGAGCCTGTTGTAATGAACTTTGTCTTCAGACACACTTCTTGGGTTCTACTTCAGCTGCTGACTACCTCTCCTGGTGATTTGCTTCTTTGAGCCTAATTGTCTTTGGGAAGTCAATCAAGATTTCATTGAGATGCTATCCAGGGAAAAGTTTGACATAGTACTCAGGAGGAAAGCACTAAGTTCCAGTCTAAATAAACATTCTATAGGGGACTTCCTTGATGGGCAGTGGTTAAGAATCCACCTTTCAACGTGGGGGATGCGAGTTTGATCCCTAGTCAGGGAACTAAGATCTTACATGCCACAGGACAACTAAGCCCATGAGCTGCAACTACTGAGCCCATACACTCTGGAGCACTTGGGCCCCAGCAAGAGAAGCCTGCGGACCACAGCTAGAGAAGACCTGACCACCGCCAGTAGAGAAAGCCCGTGAGTTGCAACGAAGACCCAGCAGAGCCAAAATAAAAATAAATAAACAAATGTGAAATACATGTTTATTTCCACTCTTACCTAACCCTGTATTTTTGTTTCCTCGTCCATTCTGTGAGAATCAAATCCTGCCTCTCTCCATGTGGACAGGGTTGAGCAAGTGGGACTTACACTGGATAGCTGCACCTTCTTTAGAAGGCTTCCTTAAACACAGTCAGGGAAAGACTCAAGGTATTGAGAAAAACAGGACCAAGCACGAACCATTTAGGCAGAGGAAGCAAATTATTGGAACATAAAGTGCTCCTGGAGTGGCTCTCGTCTCCTACTACAGATGACAGTAGGAGGCGTGTGATGGAAGGAAGATGAGGAACTGTTCACACAAACAGTGAAGGATTTCCATGACCAGTTTCCTTACTTGCCCACATCTCAAGAACACACATTCATTAATACTGTATTACGCTCAGTGCGGAGAAGGCAATGGCACCCCACTCCAGTACTCTTGCTTGGAAAATCCCATGGACAGAGGAGCCTGGTAGGCTGCAGACCATGGGGTCGCTAAGAGTCAGACATGACTGAGCGACTTCACTTTCACCTTTCACTTTCATGCATTGGAGAAGGAAATGGCAACCCATTCCGGTGTTCTTGCCTGGAGAATCCCAGGGATGGCTGAGCCTGGCGGGCTGCAGTCTATGGGATCGCACAGAGTCGGACACGACTGAAGCGACTTAGCAGCAGCAGCAGCAGCAGCATGCACAGTGAGCTAAGATAGTTCATATAACGCTGTAAGACAACAGAATTTTTCTCTCACCAAGGAAATCTGCTGAAAGGGTCATTGATCACCTCGGTCCAAAAACAGGAATAACTGCTTAACACATTTTGCCTCCAATGGCTGATATAATAATTACATACATTTTGCAAAAACATTAAAAAGGGGTTACAAATAAACTCTCCAGATTTATATTTTAAAAGCCTCGATTCAGTGTGAGGCTTCCTAGTACTTTCAAATTTCCACATGTGGCAGACATTTGATAAATAACCCCATCACAGATAAAAAGAAATTGCTGCAGTAAATTCATTACTGAAAGTGCATCTGCAATTCTACTTTGCCAATTAATATCTATATTAAGCTTCCTTGATTAGAAATCAGTTAACTTTAAATGGCAGGTAGCTTTGATTCACAAAATCTTTTTTCAAGGCTCATTGCATTTAAGGTTATTGATGAATTTCATTTTTGGAAAGATAAGATACAAACAGAAGCCTTGTAAAAGTCTTTAGTTCTAGCAAAGACATTGAGTATTCATTCAATTCTCTACATTTTTTTTCACAAGATGTGCAATTTAGCTAACATATGCTGATTGTTCTCAGTAATTGAATACTGTGGAAGAATACCACTCCTTATCCAGTGTATTGAATCTCTCAATCACTAACTTGGGCTAGTTTCTATATTTAAATACTTCGTGAAAAATAAATCTTTGGATGGGGAATTTATACTAACAACCACTGGTTCCATCATCAGCTGATGGCTTAATCACCAATAGAATAGCCATTTAAATTAGCCTCCTGTGGATGATTAGACAATGTAGCCAATGAACCAGCGTGAGGCACCTGTGTAAAATGGGCAGTAAAAATCAGTAAAAACTCACTCTCAATTAATAAATGAATCAACAAAGCAATGACAATCTCATCAGAATATTGGATGACTGATTTCCCTTTATTGTGAGTAGTTCTCTTCCCTGTGGGGCAGCTAGTCCTGTTTCTCATGGTGAAAAGTGATTGGGTACGGGAGGACAGGGCTTTCCACATAGCATAGTAGCTAAGAACCTGCCTGCCAATGCAGGAAATGCAAGAGATGCAAGTTGGTCCCTGGGTCAGAAAGATTCCATGGAGAAGGAAATGGCAACCCACTCCAGTACTCTTGCCTGGAAAATTCCTTGGACAGAGAGCCTAGGGGGCTATACTATAGTCCTTGGGGTAGTAAAGAGTTGGACACGACTGGGCACACAAGAGAGGACAATTAGAGTAATTTCCCCATGTCCACATATTCCTTACAAAAAAAAAAAAATTTCAGTTGAAGGAGCAATGAGTTCTCTCACTGTTTTTCACACTAAAATCTGTCACCCATTAGCAAGTTTTGAAATCCACCTAAGGTACTGTGGTCTGAAAGTGTCATCCCAGATCCATTGCTTAAAGCTCAGCTCCCAAAGATGATAGCAGGAGATGGGCGGAGCCCTCATAAATGAGATTGGTGCCTTTCAAAAGAAGCTCCAGTGAGCTCCCTTACTCTCTCCACCATATGAAGACACAGCTAAATGACACTGGCTATGAACTAGGAAGACGGCTCCTACCTGACCCTGCTGATCTTGAACCTGATCTTGATCTTGAACTTTCCAGCTTCCAAAATTGCAAGAAATAAATTTGTTTCTATAAGCTACTCAGTCTGTGGTATTTTGTTACAGCAGCTCAAATGCAATAGGACAATAGGTTGGGACAAACATGTACCATGAATTCCTATGAGATGCATTAAAAAGATACTTGAAAGTCACTGAGTTATTTACATGTTGCATTAAATATTAGCATTAAATACTTTGTAGCCAGGTAAATTTACAACATGCCAGATTGCTGAGATAATTCAGAATCATGGATCATCTATCCTCTACTATTTTAAAAGGATCCACTTGTAATAGCTTCTAAAATGACCATTTACATTCTGAGGCAGTCTGATGTTAGTGATACAACCAGCCCTTCCCACTGGTACTAGCATCCAGAATGTTTTTCACTATAAAACAGATGATGCTGTTTTCTATTTGCAAAAAAAAAAAAAAACCCACAAAGAGCAAATAATGGAGGATCCAAGTTTTACGGGACCCAAATTTATAATTTTGGGAGCCCTCTATAAGGAAAATAATATCAAGTAGTATTAATAATACAAAATTAGGTACGAAAGGAAATATTTATATAGAATAAGAAAAGAAATTATAATGAATTCCTAGAGCATTTGAGTTTTATGTTTCTTTGGACAGTTTACTAGATAGATATGAAAATGAAAGTCACTCAGTTGTGTCCGAATCTTCACAACCCCATGGACTAATACAGTCTATGGAATTCTCCAAGCCAGAATACTGAATGGGTAGCTGTTCCCTTCTCCAGGGGATCTTCCCAAGTGAAGGATTGACCCCAGGTCTCCCGCATTGCAGGCGGATTCTTTACCAGCTGAGCCACAAGGGAAGCCCTAGATAGATATGCTTACATGTAAATGCTTCCTGCCTCTAAGCAGGCTTTCACTCTTCCTGGACCACTTTACAATTTCCAGTAATTCCCAATACTCACAGGGACGCTAAAGCTCAAAGCTTTGTGTATATCTGGCATAAAACCTAAAGAAATGAATTTAAGGGAGCATACCTGTTACTCAAAGATCAGGAACTCATCGGTGGGACTGAAACAGCACTTAGTGCTTATAGTAGGGTTTTGGACGTTGATCTATGGGGATGGCGCTTAGCTCTTCCATTTACTAATCTGTGACTGTGAGCAATTTACGTACTCTCACCACACCTCAATTTTCCCATTTGCAAAACAGAGACGTAGATATTTTCTGTCTTAACAGGCTACACATGGGACTCTACAGGTAAAGCTTTTAGGACAGTGCTAGGCACACAGTACATGCTGAGAGAATGTTTACCATTGTTTTACAAAACCCATAGTCAGACTCAGAGACAGATGATCCGGATTCTAAGCCTCACTCCCAAACTTTCCATCTTTTTTCCTGTATGATAATGTCTGTACATGCTCAGTCACTTCAGTCATGTCTGACTCTTTGTGACGCTATGGACTGTAGCCCTGCTGACTCCTCTCTCCATGGGATTCTCCAGGCAAGAATGCAGCAGTGGGTTGCTGTGCCCTCCTCCAGGAGATCCTCCCGATCCAGGGATTGAACCCATCTCTCCTCGGTCCCCTGTATTGCAGGTGGATTATTTACCCACTGAGCCACCTGGAAGCCCAAGATAATGTCTACCCCCTAGGAAAAAATTATATTATGAATGTTTGTGTGAAACATTTAGAGCTCCTAAAAAGAAAGATATCAATCTACCTATCTATTATAGGATGTAGTGGGTAAGTACAGGTAAAATTATAGCAATACTGACAACCACTAACTAGAGTATATTAATAAGATGACCATCTCATATACTGTAACAAAATGATCAGTTGCATAATTTCCATATAAAAACTGCATTTATTGAGAGGAAAGTAGAATGGCAGAGGAAAGCTGAATATGAAACAGCCTCTACTAAGTAGTCCTTAAAATAAAATAAGTTTTTAACAAACTCAGTTTACATGCAAGCAAATAAACAGTAGTATTGCTTGTAATTACCATACTGATTACCTGTAAATAAATTAACACCGAGTGGTTTTTAAAGTACCTGATGAAATTTCCTAAATGGGATAAATGCCTTTCCTTTGAAATATACTTTTAATGATGACTTTGCTTATAAAATATTTTTTCCATAGATAAAGCAAAGGTAAATCTCTCTCTTAAGTCATTTCAAGACCATAAGATATTGCAAATATAATAGAAGAATTAATAATATTTGCTGCATTTAAAAAAGATAAAATGTACAAACACTTAACATAAGTCTACTGCACTGGCATCTTTGCTCAATCTCCACTTGGAGACAGGGTTATGTAGTATCTTCACATATTTTTACATTTTGGTATCAACATAGGGTTTCTAGCAGTCTGTGGAAATGAGAGATAATGGTGTGGAGGGGAAAGAGACAGGGAGAGAAAGATTTTCTATTCTAGCTGGGAAGAAAAAAGTTTACTTCCATGTATTCTAGTTCTTTAATCTTGTGTTTCTCTTACTTCCTTAATGTACAACTTTCCAATCCCTCTTTTGAATTAAAAAAGCATCTAAATTAAAATGCTGCAGAAGTATTATCTTTCACATTTCACTTACAGGGAAAATACATATATATATATATATATATATATATATATGTATATACACACACACACACATGAAAATTGAAAACCATCTTTTTCTTGACTACCAGAAACACTGAAATCAAATTAATTCTTTGAAGTATTTTCTCTAAGATACCTTGTCCTAAACTAACAACAATTAAATTTTCTACAAGGTAAATATAATCAACTAAATTAAAATATACTCCATTAGAGACTCTCAGGCTTCCTTGGTGGCTCAGATGGTGAAGAATTGCCCCCAGTACAGGAGGCCTGGGTTTGAGGGTCAGGAAGATCCCCTGAAGAAGGGAATGGCTACCCACTCCAGTAATCTTGCCTGGAATATTCCATGGACAGAGAAACCTTGTGGGCTACAGTCTTTGGGGTTGCAAACAGTCAGACACAACTGAGCAAATGACACTTTTACTTCTTTTTTTTCAGAGGCTCTTGCCTATACAAAGAAACACAGAGAACGTGGGACCTTATCTTTGCAAATCCTAATAAATTCCTCTTGGGCCTGGAAAGCCTCATAGGCACCATCTGCACTGATGAAGGCCAAACTCAATAGGAAGAGATTCTGGAAGACTTTCCTGCCACAATTCTGTTCCCCTAACTAGATCTGATTCTAAAATTTCCATTTTAGAATGGAAGGGAGAAAGCTTATGTTCTAATTGCAATTTCTGCAGTTGCAAATGATGCTTGAAATTAGTATTCTTATCAGAAAGTGTCTGAGCTAAGAGGTATTCTTATCACATGAGGAACAGAGACCCAACAAACTCTGGACACACTCCTACTTTGGCAGAGTGGAGTCTACAGCTGGGACTACTGACTTTGGACCTAAAGTATTTCACATCACTTGACCTGACTTTCCACATGTTAGACTCAAGTTTATTCATGTGAAAAGGTCTTTCAATGAAATTCCTTTTTTTTTTTTTCTGATTAACTGATTAATTGAACACAGTGCTTATATTTAGAGCTTTAAGTTTAAAAGTTGTTGGCATGAGTGCTCAGTCATGCCCCACTTTTGCGATCCCATGGACTGCAGCCTGCCAGGCTGCTCTATCCATGGAATTCTCCAGGCAAGAATACATGAGTGGGTTGCCATGCCCTCCTCTGGGGGATCTTCCCAACCCAGGGATCAAACTTGAGTTTCTTGCATCTCCTGCATTGAAGGTGGACTTTTTTAAAAAAAAAAACAAAAACTAAAACAAACAAACACTGAGCCATTAGGGAAGTAAAAGAAGAGAAGTCAAAGTACTCTCTTTCTCTCTTAGCATTTTGGTAAAATATATGATCTGTTGGTATGAAACAGTTCAATGGCAAAATTCCCTTTTGTTGCCTCTGGGTAGGGGAGACTAACTTGGAGTCAAACAGAAAATAAACAGCATCTTTAGAGTGGTACTGAGGCTAGAATTTACATTCTTCTCACAATGGCACCCCACTCCAGTACTCTTGCCTGGAGAATCCCGTGGACAGAGGAGCCTGGTGGGCTGCAGTCCATGGGGTCACTAAGAGTCGGACATGACTGAGCGACTTCACTTTCACTTTTCACTTTCATGCATTGGAGAAGGAAATGGCAACCCACTCCAGTGTTCTTGCCTGGAGAGTCCCAGGGACGGGGAGCCTGGTGGGTTGCCGTCTATGGGGTCGCACAGAGTCGGACACGACTGAAGCGACTTAGCAGCAGCAGCAGCAGCCAACTGCACAGGAATCTAGGCAACCTGTCAACATCTAAACTGTAAGTTTCCCATACACAGGACTTGTGCCTCATCTAATCCTATGCCTTGAGCCTCAGAAAGTTGATACAGCAGATGGAGATTTGTGCGAACTGGTGGCAAGAGGAATAGGTGAAAGAGATGGTATCTATCTAAAAATTTATTTGTATTATTATTTTTCATGGTAGAAGTCCACCATTTACGTGTGTCTAGCCACATCTCTGTGAAGACAGAAAATCACTATTCTGGAGACCTTTTAGTTTTATAAAAATTATATGGTAATATAGTCAAATAAATATGAAGCAGTAGATAACTATTACTCTGAGAGGGAAGGTAAGGTATATTTTTGTGACCCAAAGGGCACTTAAGAAGGAAAGAGTTGAAAAGAATACATTTGAATCAGTTCTAATGAGGTGGATGAAACTGGAGCCTATTATACAGAGTGAAGTAAGCCAGAAGGAAAAACATAAATACAGTATACTAACGCACATATATGGAATTTAGAAAGATGGTAACAATAACCCGGTGTACGAGACAGCAAAAGAGACACTGATGTATAGAACAGTCTTATGGACTCTGTGGGAGAGGGAGAGGGTGGGAAGATTTGGGAGAATGGCAATGAAACATGTAAAATATCATGTAGGAAACGAGTTGCCAGACCAGGTTCGATGCATGATGCTGGATGCTTGGGGCTGGTGCACTGGGACGGCCCAGAGGGATGGTATGGGGAGGGAGGAGGGAGGAGGGTTCGGGATGGGGAACACATGTATACCTGTGGCGGATTCATTTTGATATTTGGCAAAACTAATACAATTATGTAAAGTTTAAAAATAAAATAAAATTGGAAGAATAAAAAAAAAAAAAAAAAAGAAGGAAAGAGTTAAGCGCATTTGTTTAGGACCCCAGGAAACTCCTGGGAAGGACATTTATCTGCTCTATTCTTTTACATGGATCAAATTCTAGTATGAATGGAAATATTCCCATATGTTTTCAAATTTAAACAAATGGTCACAAGAACACAATTTGAGAGACAAGAAAGCAATGAGCAGTGGAGTAAAAGTATTTAGGAAGATCCCTCCTTCCCCCAAACTAAGAATGGAGACAGAACACACTCTCGAAGTAAAATGAATCCAATGTTCATGGTTATTCAATTTATTTTTATCACTATTGTTATTTTAGAAAGTTTAAAGATGATTTGAGGCAGATGTGGATGAGGGGGTCATCAGTTCAGTTCAGTTCAGTCACTCAGTCATGTCCGACTCTTTGCGACCCCATGAATTGCAGCACACCAGGCCTCCCTGTCCATCACCAACTCCCGGGGTCCACCCAAACTCACGTGCATTCAGTCAGTGATGCCATCCAGCCATCTCATCGTCTGTCATCCCCTTCTCCTCCTGCCCCCAATCCCTCCCAGCATCAGGGTCTTTTCCAATGAGTCAACTCTTCACAAGAGGTGGCCAAGTATTGGAGTTTCAGCTTTAGCAGCAGTCCTTCCAATGAACACCCAGGGCTGATCTCCTTCAGAATGGACTGGTTGGATCTCCCTGTAGTCCAAGGGACTCTCAAGAGTCTTCTCCAACACCACAGTCCAAAAGCCTCAATTCTTCGTCACTCAGCTTTCTTCACAGTCCAATGTCACATCCGTACATGACCACTGGAAAACCCGTAGCCTTAACCTGCATTAAACACAACTGAAGAAGCTCACAGTGTGAAAAGATACTTTTATTGTGACTTGAAGAAAATCTAAGGAAATTTCACTTAACTAGATTTAAATTGGGACAATTTACCAAGCCTATATATTAAATGGCATATTTGCCCAATTTCTTTTATGACTGAATTCTGCATAATGCACAAAAAATACAGGGTGCAAATAAAATTAATAATAAACTCAAAGAGTCTTGAGATTTGATAGAATTATATCGTGTTCGACTCTGCGACCCCACCAACTATAGCCTGCCATGCTCCTCTGTCCACGGAATTTTGCAGGTAAAAATATTGGAGTGGTTTGCTGTTTGATCCTCTAGGGGATTTTCCCAACCCAGGGATCAAACGTGGGTCTCCTGCACTGCAGGCAGATTCTTTACCCTCTGAGCCACCAGAGGGGTGGGAAAATTATGATGGATGTTTTTATTTTCAGATTAATCAGGTATCCTCAAATGATATGATTTAAAAAGGATTTATTTGTAAACAACTTTATTGTTGCTTATATTGAAACAGTATTTATACCTCATAGTGGTTTTGATTTGCATTTCTCTGATAATGAGTGATGTTGAGCATCTTTTCATGTGTTTGTTAGCCATCTGTATGTCTTCTTTGGAGAAATGTCCATTTAGTTCTTTGGCCCATTTTTTGATTGGGTCAATTATTTTTCTGGAATTGAGCTGCAGGAGTTGCTTGTATATTTTTGAGATTAGTTGTCAGTTGCTTCGTTTGCTATTATTTTCTCCCATTCTGAAGGCTGTCTTTTCACCTTGCTTATAGTTTCCTTTGTTGTGCAGAAGCTTTTAAGTTTAATTAGGTCCCATTTGTTTATTTTTGCTTTTATTTCCAATATTCCGGGAGATGGGTCATAGAGAATCCTGCTGTGATGTATGTTGGAGAGTGTTTTGACTATGTTCTCCTCTAGGAGTTTTATAGTTTCTGGTCTTACGTTTAGATCTTTAATCCATTTTGAGTTTATTTTTGTATACTGTGATCCAAAAGTCTACAAGCAATAAATGCTGGAGAGGGTATGGAGAAAAGGGAACCCTCTTACACTGTTGGTGGGAATGCAAACTAGTACAGCCACTATGGAGAACAGTGTGGAGATTCCTTTAAAAACTGGAAATAGAACTGCCTTATGATCCAGCAATCCCACTGCTGGGCATACACACTGAGGAAACCAGAATTGAAAGAGACACGTGTACCCCAATGTTCATCGCAGCACTGTTTATAATAGCCAGGACATGGAAGCAACCTAGATGTCCATCAGCAGATGAATGGCTAAGAAAGCTGTGGTACATATACACAATGGAGTATTACTCAGCCATTAAAAAGAATACATTTGAATCAGTTCTAATGAGGTGGATGAAACTGGAGCCTATTATACAAAGTGAAGTAAGCCAGAAAGAAAAACACCAATACAGTATACTAATGCATATATATGGAATTTAGAAAGATGGTAACAATAACCCTGTATACAAGACAGCAAAAGAGACACTGATGTACAGAACAGTCTTTTGGACTCTGTGGAAGAGGGAGAGGGTGGGATGATGTGGGAGAATGGCAATGAAACATGTATAATATCATATATGAAATGAGTCGCTAGTCCAGGTTTGATGCACGATACTGGATGCTTGGGGCTGGTGCACTGGGACGACCCAGAGGGATGGTACAGGGAGGGAGGAGGGAGGAGGGTTCATGATGGGGAACACGTGTATACCTGTGGCAGATTCATGTTGATATATGGCAAAACCAATACAATATTGCAAAGTTAAATAATAAAATAAAATTAAAAAAAAAGAGTCTTATCAAAAAAAAAAAGAAACAGTATTTATAAAAAGAGATATAATCTTCCTCAATTTGTCATTGACTCCTCTTTCCTAAAGCTAACTGGATCTTCTTTAGATCCTTCCTGTACCTTCCCAAGAAAAAGAAGTCTTGGTTTATTCATTTCAATAACATTTATTCCTTTCTTTTCCCTCATCTTAGCGCATTAGGTTTTGAGTTTTTCATCAAGTGACTTCAGTCATGCCTGACTCTTTATGACCCCATGGACTGCAGCCCACCAGGCCTCCCTGTCCATCACCAACTCCCAGAGCTTACTCAAACTCATGTCCATCAAGTCATACCACCATCTCATCCTCTGTCGTCCCCTTCTCTTCCTGCCTTCAATCTTTCCCAACATCAGGGTCTTTTCCAGTGAATCAGTTCTTCTCATCAGGTGGTTAAAGTACTGGAGTTTCAGCTTCAACATCAGTCCTTCAGGACTGATTACCTTTAGGACTGACTGACTGGATCTCCTTGTAGTCCAAGAGACTCTCAAGAATCTTCTCCAACACTACAGTTCAAAAGCATCAGTTCTTCAGCACTCAGCTTTCTTTATAGTCCAACTCTCACATCCATACATGGCTACTGGAAGAACCATAGCTTTGACTAGATGAACCTTTGTTGGCAGAGTAATGTCTCTGCTTTTTAATGTGCTGTCTAGGTTGGTCATAGCTTGTCTTCCAGGGACCAACCGTCCTTTAATTTCATGGCTGCAGTCACCATCTGCAGTTATTTTGGAGCCCAAGAAAATAAAGTCTACCACTGTTTCCATGTTTCCCCATTTATTTGCCATTAAGTGATGGACTAGATGCCATGATCTTAGTTTTCTGAATGTTGAGCTTTAAGTCAACTTTTTCACTCTCCCATTTCACTTTCATCAAGAGGCTCTTTAGTTCTTCTTTGCTTTCTGCCATAAGGGTGGTGTCATCTGCCTATCTGAGGTTATTGATATTTCTCCCAGTGATCTTGATTCCAGCTTGTGCTTCATCCAGTCTGGCATTTCACAAGTACTCATCAAGTTAAATGTCATTTAAATTAAGACTTCCTTTTCTCAAGTTGTAATAAATTGCTTTCAGTTTAGGAATAGAGGAAGGTATTAATATGACTCTATGACTGTTTTTGTTCTTCTCTTAGAATATGAAGTATTTGACATCCATGACTATTGCAAGATTTGAATTAAATATAACATCTTAATATAATAACATTTAAATGCTACTTAGATTTTGATTACTTATAGACAATGAATATGGTAGGAAAAACTTTTAGAAGCATAAGAAGACCTGAAAATTTCTTTAAAGGGGTTTTTTGTTGCTTCTTAAATTTTTGATTTGTTGAGCAAATACTTTTCCAACTTTATATAGAATTATATAAGCAATTATTAAATCACATAAAATTCAAAACAAATTGCAAAGGAATGAATATTCTACAAAATAAGCATTAGTAGTGTTAGTCGCTCAGTTGTGTCCGACTCTTTGCCAACCCTATGGACTATAGCACACCAGGCTCCACTGTCCATGGGATTCTCCAGGTAAGAATACTAGAGTGGGTTGCCATTCCCTTCTCAGGGAATCTTCCTGACCCAGGGATCGAACCTTGCTCTCTCACATTACAGGAAGCTTCTTTACCATCTTAGCCACCAGGGAAGACCATTCAAAATAAAATTAATTGTAAATAGTTGTGGCTGTCAGGGAAAAAACAAAGAAACAAGGAGAAATTCTATCCTAAACAGAAATGGAATCAACAATTTTTATGTCTTTGTTTATGAAATATGAATGGAAGATCATTTTTTTATAGGGACAAGAAACAAGACAATCACCTACCTAGCTCAACAAAATCAGTGAATGATCAAGTTAAGTAGCAACTGAAATTAATATGTATTTAATAACATTCTGCTTCCTGAGCTTGGAAATTGTGTCCATCTCTCATGCTTAATAAATATTGATGATTTGCTGAAAGCAAACTCAACAAGTACTTAAGTTTCATTTCATTATGTTTACTAATCTTGTGTGAACTTGGCTTTCCTGATTATCAGGGTTTGTGATAATGCAGTATCAGAATCAAATCTGGATCTGCCTACCCCAATCTCATTTAAACTCATAATCTCTCCTCACATCTGTGGGGTGTCTAGATGATCATATAGACACTCATTTTAATACAGCAGTTCAATTAAAATATTTATTAGCAAGGACCCCATGGGAGAAGCCACATTGTGGAAAGACGTGGCTGAGAGGGGTAAAGAAATTAAGCCAAACTCATTAGCCCTAAAAACTAACATAACATTCTGCAAAACCATCAGAAATCAGCATGAACAGAGACTTAGTTGACAATGCCACATGTTGGGTCTATTTTCTAAATACTCAATGCATTTGTATCAGGAGTTTTGCTATACAAATGTATATGGTAATGATATGACATGTTAAAATATTTTCAAATGTCTAAAATAATACTGTTGTTACTAAACTCAGTAACAAAAACTTAGGAATTTATTTTATTTTGGAGCAGAAAATCAAATGCCCACAAAAGAATCAAAAAATAACATAAAGCAATAATAATGCCCTATACCATATAAAGGATTTGGTCAGAGGCAGTATGATTTAGTAGTCTGAATTAAAATCCCAAATTCATCAATCATTAATTGTTTGATCTTAGGATAGTTTATAGGTCTCAATTATTCCTATTTATAAAACAGTTTTAACAGTGATAATTTACCCATAGGCTTGTTTTAAGAATTAAATGAGATACTGGCATATCCGGTTTTATAGTGTTTCACTTTACTATCCTTCACAAATATTGTGTGTTTTATTTATTTATTTACCAAGCAAAGCTTTGTGGCAACCCTACTGCAAGCAAGGTTTCTGGGCCATTTGCCCAACTGCATTTGCTCACTTTGTATCTCTGCTACATTTTGGTAAGTCTTGCAAACACCTCAACTTTATTATTGTTATTATATATTTTATGGAGGTCTGTGAACCTTTGATGTTATTATTGCAATTGTTTTGGGGTGCTGAGAACCATGCTCATATTAGATAGCAAACAACTGATAAACATGTGGGCTCTGACTGCTCTACCAATTGGCCATTCCCCATCTCTCTCCCACTTTTGGGCCTCTTTATTCCCTGAAAAACAAAACATATAAAAATTATCCAATAAATAACTCTCAAATGGCCTCTAATTGTTCAAGTAAAAAGATAATTAGGTCTGTCACCTTAAATCAAAAGCTAAAAATGGGTTAATGAGGAAGGCATGTGAAAAGCCAAGACAGACCAAAAGCTAGGCCTCTTGCACCAAACAGTTAGCCAAGTCATGAATACAAAGGAAAAGTTCTTGAGTGAAGTTAAAAGCACTGCTCCAGTGAACACATAAACAATAAGGAAGCAAAACAGTCTTATTGCTGACATGGAGAACATTTTAGTGGTCTGGATAAGATCAAACCAGCCACAACATTTCCTTAAATTGAAGCCTAATCCAAAGAAGGGTCCTAACTCTCTTCAGTTCTAAGAAGGATGTGAGAGGTGAGGAAGCTGCAGAAGAAAAGTTTGAAGTTAGCAGGGGTTGGCTCATGGGGTTTAAGGAACAAAGCCATCTCTATAACAGAAGTACAATGTGTAGCAGCAAGTGCTGAGGTAGAAGCTGCAGCAAGTTATCTAGAAGATCCAGCTAAGATAATTAATGAAGGTGACTACACTAAACTATGGTTTGAACATAGATAAAACACCCTTCTATTGGAAGAAGATGTCATCTAGGACTTGCATAGCTCGAGAGAAGTCAATGCCTGATTTCAAAGCTTCAAACAGCAGGCTGACTCTCTTGTTAGGGGCTAATACAGCTGATGACTTTAAGTTGAAGCCAATACTCATTTACCATCCTGGAAATCCTAAGGCCCTTAAGAATTGTGTTATATCTACTCTGCCTGTGCTGTTTTCATGCTTGCAAACACAATATTCATTTGCAGCCCAAGGAGTAATCTTGACTTTCAAATCTTATTATTTAGGAAGTAATGAGCAAACACACACAGTCACCCAGTCATATCTGATTCTTTGCAACCCCATGGTCGCATGCCAGGCTTCCCTGTCCCCTACCATCTCCCGATCTCTGAAAAGATTGAAGGCAGGAGAAGAGGACAATAGAAGATGAGATGGTTGGATGCAACGGACATGAACGTGGGCAAGCTCCAGGAGATGGTGGGGGCATACATGTACAAGAGGGCCTTACACAAAGCACCATTTCCTTACCCTTGGCATTCCTTGAATTCTGAGGTACAATAGAAGACAAAAGAGCTAAGCTAAAATCTGTGGAAAGAGTGAAATATTCTATAGTTTCATGGGATTGAGAAAAACCAAGACTCATTAGGAGGAAGAAACATTTTAAAAAGGCAAGAAGAGACAAAATCTACAGATACTTTTAAGAATCTACAGATACTTTTTCCTAAGGAAACTTATGATGAAATATGGAAGGAGGTTCATGACATTGTACACGAGAAAGGGATCAAGACCATCCCCAAGAAAAAGAAATGCAAAAAAGCAAAATGGCTGTCTGAGGAAGCCTTACAAATAGCTGTGAAAAAAAGAGAAGCAAAAAGCAAAGGAGAAAAGGAAAGATATACCCATATGAATGCAGAGTTTTAAAGAATAGCAAGGAGAGATAAGAAAGCCTTCCTCAGTGATCAGTGCAAAGATGTAGAGGAAAACAATAGCATGGGAAAGACTAGAGATCTCTTCAAGAAAATTAGAGATACCAAGTGAACATTTCATGCACAGATGGGTTCAATAAAGGACAGAAATGGTATGGACCTAATAGAAGCAGAAGATATTAAGAAGAGGTAGCAACAATACACAGAGGAACTATACAAAGATCTTCATGAGCCAGTTAAGAATGATGGTGTGATCACTGACCTAGGGCCAGACATCCTGGAATGTGAAGTCAAGTGGGCCTTAGGAAGCATCACTACGAACAAAGCTAGTGGAGGCGATGGAATTCCAGGTGAGCTATCTCAAATCTTAAAAGATAATGCTGTGAAAGTGCTGCACACAATATGCCAACGAATCTGGAAAACTCAGCAGTGGCCACAGGACTGGAAAATGTCAGTTTTCATTCCAACCTCATAGAAAGGTAATGCCAAAGAATGCTCAAACTACCACACAATTGCACTCATTTCACACACTAGCAAAGTAATGCTCAAAATTTTCCAAGCCAGGCTTCAGCAATATGTGAACTGTGACTTCCAGATGTTCAAGTAGGTTTTAGCAAAGGCAGAGAACAAGAGATCAAATAGTCAATATCCACTGGATTATCGAAAAAGCAAGAGATTTCCAGAAAAAACATCTATTTCTGCTTTATTGACTACACCAAAGACATTGACTGTGTGGATCACAATAAACTGTGGAAAATTCTGAAAGAGATGGGAATATCAGACCACCTGACCTGCCTCTTGAGAAACCTACATGCAGCTCAGGAAGCAATAGTTAGAATTGGACATGGAACAACAGACTGGTTCCAAATAGGAAAAGGAGTATGTCAAGGCTGCAGGTTGTCATCCTGTTTATTTCACTTATATGCAGAGTACATCATGAGAAATGCTGGACTGGAAGAAGCAGAAGTTGGAATCAAGATTGCCTGGAGAAACGTCAATAACCTCAGATATGGAGATGACACCACCCTTATGGCAGAAAGTGAAGAAGAACGAAAGAGCCTCTTGATGAAAGTGAAAGAGGAGAGTGAAAAAGTTTGTTTAAAGCTCAACATTCAGAAAACTTAGATCATGGCATCTGGTCGCATCACTTCTTGACAAATAGATGGGGAAACAGTGGAAACAGTGGCAAACTTTATTTTTTGGGCTCCAAAGTCACTGCAGACAGTGACTACAGCCATGAAATTAAAAGATGCTTACTCCTTGGAAGGAAAGTTATGACCAACTCATCTCACATGCTAGTAAGCTAATGCTCAAAATTCTCCAAGCCAGGCTTCAGCAGTACGTGAACCGTGAACTTCCAGATGTTCAAACTGGTTTTAGAAAAGGCAGAGGAACCAGAGATCAAATTGCCAACATCTGCTGGATCATTGAAAAAGCAAGAGTGTTCCAGAAAAACATCTACTTCTGCTTTATTGACTATGCCAAAGCCTTTGACTGTGTGGATCACAATAAACTGGAAAATTCTGAAAGAGATGGGAATACCAGACCACCTGACGTGCCTCTTGAGAAACTTATATGCAGGTCAGGAAGCAAAAGTTTGAACTGGACATGGAACAACAGACTGGTTCCAAATAGGAAAAGGAGTACATCAAGGCTGTATATTGTCACCCTGCTTATTTAACTTATATGCAGAGTACATCATGAGAAACGCTGGGCGCGAAGAAGCAGAAGTTGGAATCAAGATTGCCTGGAGAAATGTCAATAACCTCAGATATGCAGATGACACCACCCTTATGACAGAAAGTGAAGAGGAACTAAAAAGCCTCAATGAAAGTGAAAGAGGAAAGTGAAAAAGTTGGCTTAAAGCTCAACATTCAGAAAACAAAGATCATGGCATCTGGTCCCATTACTTCATGGGAAATAGATGAGGAAACAGTGGAAACAGTGTCAGACTTTATTTTTGGGGGCTCCAAAATCACTGCAGATGGTGATTGCAGCCATGAAATTAAAAGACGCTTACTCCTTGGAAGGAAAGTTATGACCAACCTAGATAGTATATTCAAAAGCAGAGACATTACTTTGCCAACAAAGGTCCGTCTAGTCAAGGCTATGGTTTTTCCTGTGGTCATGTATGGATGTGAGAGTTGGACTGTGAAGAAAGCTGAGCGCCAAAGAATTGATGCTTTTGAACTGTGGTGTTGGAGAAGACTCTTGAGAGTCCCTTGGACTGCAAGGAGATCCAACCAATCCATCCTAAAGGAGATCAGTCCTGAGTGTTCATTGGCAGGACTGATGTTGAAGCTGAAACTCCAATACTTTGGCCACCTCATTTGAAGAGCTGATTCATTTGAAAAGACCCTGATGCTGGGAAAGATTGATGACCAGAGGAGAATGGGATGACAAAGGATGAGATGGTTGGATGGCATCACCGACTCAATGGACATGGGTTTGAGTAAACTCGGGGAGTTGGTGATGGACAGAGAGGCCTGGGATGCTGTGGTCCATGGGGTAGCGAAGAGTCGGACACAACTGAGTGACTGAACTGAACTGAACTGAACTGAACTGAAGGACACTTGTCAATGTTGAACATAACTGGACTCAGAATCAATCTTGGATCTGGCAGAGGCTGCTGCTGAGATACATTGAAAACATTGGATATACTTTGGCATTTGTATAGGGCTGGAATGATAAAAATGGAGACCTGAGGGCGTTAACCACAAGGTCAGGTTCCCTCTCAAGATCAAATTGTAAAGTTCCATAGAGGATGAGACCAAATAGCTAAAGTTAATCCTTTGATGTGTGGATATAGAAAAGACAAAGATTTACCAGTCTCTCACTTGAACTTCCTGGTGGTCATGCCCTAGGAATCAGGATGACCCACACTGATTAAATCTAATAAAAATTGCAACCTAGTCTCAACACAACCTAATCCATGATTGTGTTGAAATGATAAACCCTCCAATCTTATCCTACATTCTGTCTTCTTAACAGAGGAAATATTTAATGCTCTTGAGTGTAAGAGAATATCAGCCTGAGAGTATATGGATTTTGTATATACAATGCCTGGCAGATAATAAAATTATAGGCAATAGGAGCAGACTGATAAATAATCCACATTTTGAAGCAGTTGAGGCATACTTAAAAATTACTATGCATATGTCAAAGAAAATAGATGAAAATATAAAACTGAATAAAAATATTAGAAGCAAAATAATCAAGATTTAAATCTATATGAAAGAATCAAATGGCTATTCTACAACTGAAAATACAGTATCTGGATCAAGAATACAAAGATTTAGCAGACAAGACACAAATGAAGTCAGAATCAATGAGCTGAAGATAAGTCAATAGAAAATACTGAAGTTAAAATATAGAGAGAAGTAAAGACAGGCTTAAAAAAAGAAAAGAGCAAAAGAAAACGTAGAATATACTCAAAATTTCTAATGTGTAAAAGTGGAGTTCTGGAAAGACAAGATAGAGAAAATGAGGCAAAAGCATTACACAAGGAAAGCAGGAAAATTTTCCAAATCAATGGAAAAGATTTATTTACAGATGCAAGAAATTTAACCAAGCAGTATAAATACCCAAAAATAGAACATAACTGCTAACCACCTAAGATAATCAATAATCAAAAGACAGTTACAGAGAGATAGCGAGAAGACATTAACAATCAGATGGAAAGCTGATATTTCAACAGAAATAACATATACCAAATGGTAATGGAAAGAAATGTTTAAAGAAAATAGTTGCCAATTTAAAATTCCATATCAAACAAAAATCTTTCAACAATGAAGGTGAAATAAAGATGTTAACAAAACTAAAGCAATGGGTTTGCAAAAGACCTGTAATAACATACCCTAAAAGAGTTCTTCAAGCCAAAGAAAAGTGATCCCAAATGTAAACACGGAAATGCAGGAGGAAATAAACAACACTGGAAAATGTAAACATGTGGGTAAATATTTTTTAAAATGTACTGCAAAAGATATTAATAGTAATGTCCTTTGGAATTTAAAATACAGTGAAAATTAAAATTTCATGATAACAATGGTGCAAAAGGTCAGAGAAGAGTTAATGGAGGGTATATGTTCTACATTATTTTAAAAATATTAAAAGTAATAATATGTATTACATTTCAAAAGTCAATCATATATTTTATAATCTCCAAGATGTCCATTAAAAGAAGAATAAATAATGTATAATTAACAAGGTAACTCAAGAAAAATATGAAACAATACAATGAATAACTTCATGTGAAAGAACAGGAAACATTCAGTGGTGGAAAGGAAAAAGAAACAAAGCTAAAATGGTAAAACTGCATGGATAATAGCTCCGAGGAATGTCTGAATGGCATAAATTCTAATGGCTAGGCTCTGCAGAGTGTAACATCTACACAGATTGAGGAACATGATTTAGGACTCAGGTGAGGCCACAGGTAGGAATAGAGATTTTTGCATAAATCTTAGACTCTTTATGTGCTGGGCTCTCATGAGAAGAAGGATTATAAATACCCTATTCTCCAGCTCAGGAAAGTAACACCAAATCTTGCTTTTGCTTCAACTTTAAGACAAGTCAAAGTGGCTTTCTTTATAAAACCCAACTCTAAGCCTAAACTATGTGTGGAAGTTAGGAATTTGATTTTACATGGACAAAATGTAAAATCTTGTCCTGGACTAGTGAAACCTGAAATTTATCTAGGAAAAGAAATTCTAGCCATTTTTCAACAATTCAGTAGACACAGATCTCTTTAAAAATAGGCCAAATGTCAAAAATAAAAATATGAAAAGAAATAATCCACCATGAAATAAATTAAATATTCACAATAAACTAGAGGATTTGTCTCCAAGAAATTAAGATAATATTAATTAAACCACAAAATAATTATGCTTGAAGGATTGAAGACATATAGGTAGAAATAGCAAGCATAGTGAAAGAACAAAATAAAACCTAACACAAAAACAGAAGTTTCTTTAAAAAAACAAATAGAACTTATTTGTGTGGAAAAATAATCAAGAGAATTGAATATCCATGTATATTATCATCTAAAACAAAAATCCTATTTAAGATTATTTTAAAATAAAGACTGATAGATAGTTGGTGACTCCAGTTCAGTTCAGTTCAGTCGCTCAGTCATGTCCGACTCTTTGCGACACCATGAATCGCAGCTCGCCAGGCCTCCCTGTCCATCACCAGCTCCCAGAGTTCACCCAGACTCACGTCCATTGAGTCAGTGATGCCATCCAGCCATCTCATCCTCTGTCATCCCCTTCTCCTCCTGCCCCCAATCCCTCCCAGCATCAGAGTCTTTTCCAATGAGAACTCTTCGCATGAGGTGGCCAAAGTACTGGAGTTTCAGCTTTAGCATCATTCCTTCTAAAGAAATCCCAGGGCTGATCTCCTTCAGAATGGACTGGCTGGATCTCCTTGCAGTCCGAGGGACTCTCAAGAGTCTTCTCCAACACCACAGTTCAAAAGCATCAATTCTTTGGTGCTCAGATTTCTTAACAGTCCAACTCTCACATCCATACATGACCACAGGAAAAACCATAGCCTTGACTAGACGAACCTTTGTTGGCAAAGTAATGTCTCTGCTTTTGAATATACTATCTAGGTTGGTTATAACTTTCCTTCCAAGGAGTAAGCGTCTTTTAATTTCATGGCTGCAATCACCATCTGCGGTGATTTTGGAGCCCAGAAAAATAAAGTCTGACACTGTTTCCACTGTTTCCCCATCTATTTCTCATGAAGTGATGGGACCGGATGCCATGATCTTTGTTTTCTGAATGCTGAGCTTTAAGCCAACTTTTTCACTCTCCTCTTTCACTTTCATCGAGGCTTTTTAGTTCTTCTTCACTTTCTGCCATAAGGGTGGTGTCATCTGCATATCTGAGGTTATTGATATTTCTCCCAGCAATCTTGATTCCAGCTTGTGCTTCTTCCAGCCCAGTGTTTCTCATGATGTACTCTGCATATAAGTTAAATAAGCAGGGTGACAATATACAGCCTTGACGTACTCCTTTTCCTATTTCCAAGACCCTTGATAAAAGAGCTAAGTGATTTACATAGGGGAAAAAAAAAGTTGGCCTAAAGGAATAAACAGGATATAAAAAGCAATGGGGAGTAGAGAAATTGGAAAATATCTGTGTAAATTTATATTATTTCTGGCTTTTATATTTAAATAAACAAATGAACAATATGAATGACTAAATTTATACTTTTATTTACCCCTAGTTGAAAGTTCTCAGCTTCATTCTCTATATTATTATCATAGAAAAATATTTCCAAGAATTCTTCAGGTCAACTTATACTTTAAAGTGCTCTTCAAGTTCTTTAAAACTCATTTTAGGGTTTTGAAAAAGAGGTTTATCGCTTTTCTCCCATATGAACACAAGGTGAAATTTATTTTAATTTTTGGCTTAGGTATATAATTTTAAACTTGCCACAGTTGAGAAATTATATTTCCAACTGAAAAAGTTAAGATATAGATAGATACAGACATAGGCGTATGTACACAGATGCATACACACACATATGCCAGTTATAATTTTCATCTGATAAAGGATTATATTTCTATATATATTTATATATTTTAGGTTTTTTTGTAAATCAAAGATTTCAATAGAAGGTCCATCTTCTGTTGTATATAGTACTACTTTATATTATAAAAAAATTTTTTATAACTCCTGTTTTACCAAATTGGATAAACTATGTTTGCCAATGATATTCTTATTCATTTTACTGATGCTCCAACATATTAAGGGAAAATATTACAACAGCACATTAAGCACATTGATTTAGTTCACTTAAAGCTGATTCTCAATGCGTGCTAAGTCACTTCAGTCGTGTCCAACTCTTTGCAACCCAATGGACTGTAACCAGCAGGCTTCTCTGTCCATGGGGATTCTCCAGGCAAGAATACTGGAGTGGGTTGCCATGCCCTCCTCCACAAGATCTGCCTGACCCAGGGATTGAACCCACATCTCTTATGTCCCCTGTATTGGCAGGCATGTTCTTTACCACTGAGCCACCTGGGGAGCCCATGCTAATTCTAAGTAACCTGTAATATAACATAAAATTCACATGTGTTACAGATTGGTAATTGTTCCACAGGCCCCACTGTTTTCTCTCACAAACTGACCAGGGATGTTAGAAAATAACATAATGGTTTCTCCAATGTCCTACTTCTTTTTTATCTTCTCTTCCAGGTGGATGTTCTAATGAGCAGATTTACAAGGGAAAAAAAAAAAAAAGGTTAGCAGTAGCAAAAGATGTGACTAAATCCCCAAACTCAATAGTTGACATTAATTAAAAACTGTTGCTTTTTAAAATAGGTTTTGTAGCATGCTGAAATGGAGCATTTCCTAAGTTGTAAGATGTTTTGAGAAAAATACATCTGCAAGTTGGTTTTGGGTGTCATATTTTCTAGTGTCACATATTGAAGAAAACCTCACAACTTGTCAAATTCCCAACACCCATGTGACTCACCAGTATGCAATAATTTATATGGAAGAGCTGGATTAACCTTTCACTCAAATTCAACGTGAAATCAACCGCCTCCAAAAAAGCCAAGTCAGATTTTTTAAAAGGTCAACTAAATTGTATCTGTTATTACAAACATTCCACCGACCAATAAAGTTTAGGATGACAAAATATACCTTCAATTTCTATAGCTTACATAAAATAATGCCTAATCACATCTAGACTTCTGTGACTTAGGAAACTATTGAAATTAAATGTTGAAATAAAAATATGTTCTGAAATTATCAGAGAAGCTCATATGTTCTGAAATGTGTTTTTAAAAACCTGATAATCAATCCATAAATGGTTGAATCACTTTATATCAATGCTTTCTGTGCTATAACTCTTAACATGAAGAAGGTGAAGTATATCAGCACAGAATGAATTAATTCTAATTTAAGTGTCTTTAGGAAGGTATATTCCTGTTATCTCATGGCTGAGTTCTTAGCAAAAGATGGTTCATTAACCAAACCAATTCTAGAAAGGAAAAGGAAAAAGAAAGGCCATTATTGTGATTTGACATCCTTATTCTGCTAAATACGGTGGTTAAAACAATGCAAATAATGAAATATAACATAATCAAATTTTGTCCCTTATGGTCTAGGTCCACATTAAGGAATGTTGTGTATCAAAAATACAGATTATTATCATGTTATGCCTAGCTATCCACTTATATAAATGAGATAGGGTCATCTGGCCAGATTTCCTTCTGCACTAAACAAGTTCTTTTTCTTAGATACTTATGTCTCTTAGCTCTAAGTTTATATTTTCAACATACAGTTCACATTTCAATTTTTAATCATTCCTATTTCATAAAACAAAAGAATTTCATGTCATCACATTGATATAAATTTTTGCTTTCATTTAGGGATGACTAGGTATCCAAGCAAGGCTTCAGCAATACGTGAACTGTGAACTTCCAGATGTTCAAGCTGGTTTTAGAAAAGGCAGAGGAACCAGAGATCAAATTGCCAACTGCTGGATCATCGAAAAAGCAAGAGCGTTCCAGAAAAACATCTACTTCTGCTTTATTGACTATGCCAAAGCCTTTGTGTGGATCACAATAAACTGTAGAAAATTCTGAAAGAGATGGGAATACCAGACCACCTGACGTACCTCTTGAGAAACCTATATGCAGATCAGGAAGCAACAGTTAGAACTGGACATGGAACAACAGACTGGTTCCAAATAGGAAAAGGAGTACATCAAGGCTGTATATTGTCACCCTGCTTATTTAATTTATATGTACAGTACATCATGAGAAACGCTGGGCTGGAAGAAGCACAAGCTGGAATCAAGATTGCTAGGAGAAATATCAATCACCTCAGATACGCAGATGACTCCACCCTCATGGCAGAAAGTGAAGGGGAACTAAAAAGCCTCTTGATGAAAGTGAAAGAGGAGAGTGAAAAAATTGGCTTAAAGCTCAACATTCAGAAAACGAAGATCATGGCATCTGGTCCCATCACTTCATGGGAAATAGATGGGGAAACAGTGGAAAGAGTGTCAGACTTTATTTTTTGGGCTCCAAAATCACTGCAGATGGTGATTGCAGCCATGAAATTAAAAGACGCTTACTTGGAAGGAAAGTTATGACCAACCTAGATAGCATATTCAAAAGCAGAGACATTACTTTGCCAACAAAGGTCCATCTAGTCAAGGCTATGCTTTTTCCAGTGGTCACGTATGGATATAAGAGTTGGACTGTGAAGAAAGCTGAGTGCTGAAGAATTGATGCTTTTGAACTGTGGTGTTGGAGAAGACTCTTGAGAGTCCCTTGGACTGCAAAGAGATCCAACCAGTCCGTTCTGAAGGAGATCCGTCCTGGGATTTCTTTGGAAGGACTGATGCTAAAGCTGAAACTCCAGTACTTTGGCCACCTCATGCGAAGAGTTGACTCATTGGAAAAGACTCTGATGCTGGGAGGGATTGGGGGCAGGGGAAAAAGGGGATGACAGAGGAGGAGATGGGTGGATGGCATCACCGACTTGATGGACATGAGTTTGGGTAAACCCCGGGAGTTGGTGATGGACAAGGAGGCCTGGTGTGCTGCAATTCATGGGGTCACAAAGAGTCAGACACGACTGAGCAACTGAACTGAATTGAGGTTATATCTTTGAAATATATAATCCTACATGGGCAGTACTGACCAGAAAGAGGGCAATTCGGATTATGAAAGAAGAACAAAAAGCATAAAATTCAGTTAGTAGAAACAAAATTAGTTAAGATATATTCAGGAGAAACTGTAGAGGTCTATAAGAAATTATAGAGAGAAGGGAAAAAACACTGAGATGAATATAGATGAAACTGTGAAAGGTTAAGCATGTTTTGATCAAGAACCTGAAGTGAGCCAAAACACACTGGGAGCTTTACCAGAATAAGTTTCAGTAAAGATTGAACTGTTCGCAATCTTCTTCATGCCAGCCTAACTAAGGAGTTTCCACCAGGGATAATAACCTTTTAATGAGGAAAACACACATTCAAATGAGAGAAAAATAGTAATATGGACAGAACTACATGTGATCTATAAAATACTGACTTGAAGGAAGGCCTGCAAAACAGTCAGAGGAGTGGGGGTGTGCATCAGAGTTGCTGCTGGGTTAAGGAGGAGATTACACCATACAGGAGGAAGTCATGATAGAAAAAAGATTGAATTATATGTAAAAGAGACAAATTGAGCCTATGGAAGATCTTAAATTTAACACATATACAAATATTGGTTTGAAATGGAAAGATATTGGTTTAAGTGAGTATAAATGGGTGATTCTTAACTGAGGGTGATTTTAACCCCAGAAAATGTTTATCAATATTTGGATACAGGTTTGGATTTCATAACTAGAGGAAGGGAGCAAAGGAGTCTTGGTATCTAATGGCTCCATGCCAGCGATTCTCCTAAATATCTTCAATGCAGAGAAAAACTTCCCACAACAGAAATTATCCAGTCCGAACTATCAATGAAATCAATAGTGCCAAAGATGGCATCTGGTCCCATCGCTTCATGAGAAATAGATGGGGAAACAGTGGAAACAGTGTCAGACTTTATTCTGGGGGGCTCCAAAATCACTGCTGATGATGTTTGCAGCCATGAAATTAAAAGACTCTTACTCCTTGGAAGGAAAGTTATGACCAACCTAGATAGCATATTCAAAAGCAGAAACATTACTTTGCCAACAAAGGTCCGTCTAGTCAAGGCTATGGTTTTTCCTGTGGTCATGTATGGATGTGAGAGTTGGACTGTGAATAAAGCTGAGCGCCAAAGAATTGATGCTTTTGAACTGTGGTGTTGGAGAAGACTCTTGAGAGTCCCTTGGACTGCAAGGAGATCCAACCAGTCCATTCTTTGGAAGGAATGATGCTAAAGCTGAAACTCCAGTACTTTGGCCACCTCATGTAAAGAGTTGACTCATTGGAAAAGACTCTGATGCTGGGACGGATTGGGGGCAGGAGGAGAAGGGGACGACAGAGGATGAGATGGCTGGATGGCATCACCGACTCGATGGACATGAGTGTGAGTGAACTCTTGGAGTTGGTGATGGACAGGGAGGCCTGGCGTGCTGCAGTTCATGGGGTTGCAAAGAGTCAGACACGACTGAGTGACTGAACCGAACTGAACTAAGAAACTCTGGTGTAGATAATAAATAATACTGTTCCCTACAAATGTTGTCTCTTTGCTCTGTTTCCCAGCATTGTTGGCAAGATGACTGAGCAACTGAACAATAACAATTGTGAAATTATTACTCTTTTGGTAATCTAAGTTAAGTTGGAATTGTATAGAAAAATGAGCAGAAGATATGAGGAGACATTTCATCAAAAAGTATAAATAGATGCAAACATGCACATTAAAAGATATTCAGTGTCATTAGCTATGGTGGGCATGGGGCGCTTCTCAGGTGGTACTAGTGGTAAACAACCTGCCTGCAGGTTAGACATAAGAGACAGGGGTTCGATCACTGGGTCAGGAAAATCCCCTGGTGAAAGGCATTTGCCACAACCCACTCCAGTATTCTTGCCTGGAGAATCCCATGGACAGAGGAGCCTGGCAGGCTGCAGTCCATAGGGTCGCAGACAGTTGGATATGGCTGAAGTGACTTAGCATGCACACACACAGCCATCAGGGAAATGCAAACGAAGACCATGATGAGATATCACTATATACTTATTAGAATAGCTTCAATAGACAACAGTGATAACATCAAGTACTGGAGAGATTGTAGAGAAACTGGACCTTTCAGACAATGCTGGTGAGGGTGTAAATTGTAAAGCTGGCCTGGACAGGAAGACTTTGCTTCTGAGATTTGCAGTAGACATACTTTTCCCTGTTCCTTTCACTAAGTGAAAGTAAAAAGCCTGAACATGATATAGAAAACAAACATATGAAGTCTCTGAAATGTGGAGAGAAGATAGACATGCTAGAGTATTTAGCATGCAAAGAAAAACTTGGTGATGAATCTTCTGCTTTTTCTTTCAGCTTCATATATCCCATAGAAGAGAATCAGTGAACTTGAAGATAGAACAAGTATGCAATCTAAAAAACAGGGAGAAAATAGACTTCACAAAAATAGACAGAACAAACCCAATAAATAAATAAAATTATGGAGGGGAGATGTTGTCAACTTAGAAACCTTTACCAACAGGAATTTCCTTCTGGAATGAAAGGGAAATCAAGATATCCTAAGATTGAGGAAAACTAAGACAACTTGTTCACTTCAGATTTGCCCTAAAAGGATGGCTAAGGAAGTTCTCTAAACAGAAAGGAAACAATAAAGGAAGGATCTTAGAATATCTAGAAGGAAGAACAGAGTAAGCAAAAATATGAGTATATAAAATTAACTTTCCTTCTCATCTTCAGTTTTCTAAATTATATTTAACAGTTGAGATAAAAGTCAAAACAGTATCTCATGTACTTCCAAATGCAGGTAGATGATATATTTTATATTATTATGCTATAAAGGTAGAAAATAAAGGAATATGAAACTGATAAAATGATAATAACAGTAAACTGAAATTTTATAATGTATATTCTATAGAGATTCATCAAAAACAGTACAGATAGATGAATGTGTAATTATAAAATATATTCAGGTAACTCATAGGAAGGCAGTTAAAATAAAACAGCAATGAAGATTACAGAGAGCAAATATAACAAAAATAAAATGGCACACTTAGTTCCTTACATATCAATAATTATACCAAATGTTCATGGTCTAAACAAAACAATTAAAAGGCAAAAATTGGCAGACTAAATTAAGAAATATGGCCAACAATATTCAATCTATAGGCAATTTATTTTGAATATAACAATATAGGGAGGCTGAAAATAAAAGAATAGGCAAAGGTATATCATGTAAACATTAATCAATAGTAAACAGAATTCACTATATAAATGACAGATAAAATAGACATCAGAGCAAAAAAATTAGTGGATACAGAGAAGGACATTATATAATAATGAAAGCTTCAGTTTACTAAGAATACATAGTAATTCCAATTACACGTATTAAACAACAGAGCTAAAAAATATGTAAAGCAAAAACCATTATAACTGAAAGGAGAGATAAATCCTAAATTATAGAGATATCAACAATTCTTTCTCAACAATTGATGGAACTACTAGTCAGAAAGCCAGCAAGAATATAGAAGAACTCAACAATACCATCAGACGAAAAGATCTCATGAATATTTTTGGAATGTGTCACCCCAACACAGCAGAATACAACACCTCTTCAAATGTTAACAGAATATATACCAAGATAGAACATATCTTGGTCCATAAAACAAATCTCAAAATACAAAACAATGGAAATAGTATAGAGTATGTTCTTTGGTCACAATGGAATCAAACCAGAAATTAATAACAGAAAGATAACCAGAAAACCTTAAAATAATTGGATAACTCATATCTAAGCAATCTATGGGTCAAAGAGCAAGTCTCAAGGAAATTTTTAAAGATACATTGAATTTAATAAAATTAAAATAACAAAACTTGTTTTCAATACTAAATATTGAATTTAATAAAATTAAAAAACAAAACTTGTGGAACACAACTAAAGCATATTGAGGAAATTGAGGAAATTTATAACATTTAATAACGTTATAATAAATGTTATAAATACATATATTTATATATGTTATAAATATACAATTATAAATATAATTAATGTTCTAATAAAATGAATTTATTAGAAATGATAGAAAGTCTCAATAATCTTAACTTCCACCTTAAGAACTATAAAAATAAGAATAAAATAAACCCACAGTAAGCATAAAGAAGGAAACAATAAGGATATGAGCAGAAATCAATGAAACTGAATGCAGAAAAACAAGAGAAAAACCAATGAAACTGGTCTTTTGAAAATAGTAATAAAATTAACAAATCTCTAGCAAGACTGACACATCAGAAAAGAGATAGACACAAATCACCAGTATCATAAATGAAGCAGGGGATACCACTACAGACCTTGCAGACACAGAAAGAAAGAAAAGCCACAAACAACTCTATACACACGCATTTGAATCTTAAACAAAATGGACCAATTTCTAGAAACAGAAACTACCACAATATACACAATATAAAATTCATAACTTAAATATTTCTATAGTTATTAAGGATACAGAATTTGTAATTTAAAAATTCCCCCAAAAAACATATTTAGAAGAAGTCTACCAAACCTTTAGATTTAACATCATTTCTAGGCAATATTTGAGAAAAATCAACGAGGAAACATTTCTCAAATCATTTTGAAAGTGAAAGTGAAGTGAAAGTTGCTCAGTCATGTCCAGCTCTTTGCAACCTCATGGACTATATAGTCTATGGAATTCTCCAGGCCAGAATACTGGACTGTAGGCCTTTCCCTTCTCCAGGGATCTTCTCAACCCTGGGTTTGAACCCAGGTCTCCCGCACTGCAGGTGGATTCTTTCCCAGCTGAGCCACAAGGGAAGCCTAAGAATACTGGAGTGGGTAGTCTATCCCTTCTCCAGTGGATCTTCCCAGCCCAGCAAATGAACCAGGGTCTCCTGCATTGCAGGTTATCCTGATACTAAATTAAGCAAAGATAGTACAAAAGAAGAAAATTACAGATCCATATTCCTCATAAATATTTATACAACAATCCTTAACAAAGTATTAAAAAACAAAGTTTAGCAATATATAAAAATTATTATACATCATGAACATATGGAGTATATACCAGCAATGAAAGGGTGGCTTAATATTAAAAAATCAATCTATGTGATCACCATATTAAAAGCTAGGAAAGAAAAATTATATCAACTGATGCAGAATAAGAATTTCACAAAATTCAACCCGGATTCGGAATTTTTAAGTCTCAGAAAAGTATAAGTGGAATTCTTCAGCTTGATAAAGAGCATTTATATACACCCTATAGCTTACATTGTATTTAGTGGTGAAAGAGTTTTCTCTATAAGGTCAGGAAGGAAGGAAAAATATCCACTGCCACCACTCTTACTCAGCATAGTCCTAGAAGCTCTGACCAGTGAAATAAGGCCAGAAAAACCATATAAATCACAAAGGAAGAAATAACACTCTCCTTATTTCCTATGACATGATCTTATAAATAGGAAAATACCAAGAAATGTAAAAATCAAAATCAAAAATACCTGGAGCTAATAAATTATTTCAGTAAGGTCATGGGATACGAAATAAATGCACAAATACTAATTGCATTTTTTGACACTATCAGTGAACACATGGACACTAAAATTAATAATATAATGCCATTTATAATCACTCAAAAAAAAAGAAGAGGTATAAATATAACAAAACATACACAGAATTTGTATTCAGAAAAGTGCGAAATCATGAAAGAAATAAAAGACTTTAATAAATGGAGTGATATGCTACATTCACGGATTGGAAGATTCAACATTAAAAAAATGTCAATTCTTACAAATTTATTTTCAGATTTAATACAATTCCTCTCAGAATTCCAGAACTTTTAAAAAATATACAGGCAAGATTACTATGAAGTTTATATGGAAAGGCAAAGGAAATAGAATAGCTAATATAATCTTGAAAATGAAAAAAGGTGAGAGAATCTGTCTACTTGATTTCAGGACCTATTATATAGCTTCAATAATCCAAAAAAATAAATAAATAGAACAAAATATAGGATCCAGAATAACCCAACAGAACTTTGCCCAATTGATTTTCAACAGAGATGCAATCGCAATTTAATGAAGGAAGGAAAGACTTTTTAACAAATGGTGTAGAATGGCAGTTGCTGCTGCTGCTGCTGCTAAGTCGCTTCAGTCGTGTCCGACTCTGTGCGACCCCATAGACGGCAGCCCACCAGGCTCCCCCGTCCCTGGGATTCTCCAGGCAAGAACACTGGAGTGGGCTGCCATTTCCTTCTCCCATGCATGAAAATGAAAAGAGAAAGTGAAGTCGCTCAGTCATGTCTGACCCTCAGCAACCCCATGGACTGCAGCCTACCAGACTCCTCCATCCCTGGGATTTTCCAGGCAAGAGTACTGGAGTAGGGTGCTATTGCCCTCTCTGAGAATGGCAGTAAATATTTGTAAATCACATATCCTACAAAGGACGGTATCTAGAATAAATGAAGAACTCTCACAACTCTACAGTAAAAACCAAACAAACAAATAAAAACAGAAAAATGCCAATTACGATACAGGCAAAAGACAAAATAACATTTCATGAAATATATATACAGATAGCAAAGTGAAGTTGCTCAGTCGTGTCCAACTCTTTGCGACCCCGTGGACTATAGCCCACCAAGTTCCTCCATCCATGGGATTCTCCAGGCAAGAATACTGGAGTGGGTTGCCATTTCCTTCTCCAAGATAGCAAATAAGCACATAAAAAGTTCTTGAACATCAACATCACTTGCCATTGGGGAAATGCAAACACCATTCCTTTCTGCTAGTTTATCCGTTTCCCTACCACTGTAGATCTGTTTTTATTGTTTTTTTTAGTCTCTGAGACATGTCTGACTCTTTTTGACCACCAAGGACTGTAGCCTGTCAGGCTCCTCTGTCCATGGGATTTCCCAAGCAAGAATCCTGGGGTAGGTTGCATTTCCTTCTCTAGGGGATCTTCCTGACCCAGGGATCAAACCCATGTCTCCTGCACTGGCAGGTGGATTCTTTACCACGGAGTCACCAGGGAAGCTCCAGTAGATCTGTACATGAATCATTTTAGGAATGTTAGTTATCCAAAACAAATCTGAAAATAATTCAGTTTTAGGAGAGGAAATTCCATATGATCACTGTATAAATATTTAATCTCATTAGTATTAAACAATATCCTAACAATAATAAGATCTCAAAACTATGCCTTTATCTTTTAGAAAATTTTTATTCCTTGAATCTATCTACCTGAAATCATGAAGAAAAAAAAAAAAAAGATTAGCTTCACAGGTTTTAAACATGGGTTTACCCTCATTTATTATGTAAAATCAGCCAAAAGAGAGGCCTGTTGAGTGACTGAATCACAATTTCTCCTTCAAAATGATAACACTCCCAGGGGGAGATCAAGGTGGCAGAGTAGGAAAACATGTAGCTCAACTCCCCCATGAACACATCAAAAATACATCTTCATGTAGAGCGATTCTCACTGAAAATAAACTGAAGACTGACAGAAAGACTTACACAACCAAGCTGTGAGAAAGATCCACACAGAATTGGGTAGGAAGGGAAAAGAAGGGCCTGTGCTCCTGGAAAGTGATAAAAAGGAGGAAGGGTATTACACAGGGCCACAGATCCTCACTGGGGAGTGGGTAGTTTGATCTACACATTAAGTGCCTCAGCCTTAGGATCTGACACCAGGAAGACTAGATCCCTTTGCTAGTTTGAAAACCAGTGGGCCTGACTCTAGAACAGTAAGAAACCTAGATTTCTTTCATGAAGCACATGAACTGTGGTTTGTTCCCAATACAAGGCTGAGGAAGTAGATTGAAACTGACCAGAACTCTGGCCCATGTCACATGACCAGCCCAGCGTCTCCCAGGTGAAGTGAATGCCTGCTCTGGCCCTGTTTGCTCCTGTGAAACAGCTCCACACAGGCTAGGGCTGCTGATTCGGAGCTGATATGGCATCTCAAGTGGGAGTGGTCTGGAATCATGACTGCTGCCAAGATTGCCACAGGCCATGCCCTGACCCATGCTGGGTGTGTTCTCCAGCCCCTCTCGCTCCTCTGTGCAGCTCCATACTAGGGCAAGGCTGTCATGGCCAACGGGAACATGCAGTTGTAGGGAACAGAGCCAGCTTGGATCTCATAAATCTCTGAAGAGGGTGAGGGCAGCCATTGCTGATGCTCACAGAAGCAGTGGATTGGGAGTGGTCCAGAACTCTGAATGGTACCTGGGTCCTAACACACACTAAGTGCCCACTCTAGCCCTGTACCTCTCTGTGGAAAGAATGCCAGTGCTGAGAGAAGGGGAGAGAACATACACACATATATGGAATGGAGCAGGACAGACCTGAACCCTAAGGGTTTCTGCTTCAGCAACTTGGGACCCACTCTCATCCTCAGTAACATGGTATTGTCTGCTAAGCAGAGGAGAACCCTGGTTAACACAGGCATCTCTCTCTAGCCCCTCCATTTTCAGTCCCCCTCCTACCAAAGTGATAGTTGCCAGCACATCCTGAGGGAAGACATGACTTGTATTCACTTCAGACCCAAATCAAGCATCAAAGCCAGTGGGCTCATGCAGGCTGTGTACAGACAGTCTCATACAAGGACACCAATCACTAAAGACTAGGATAGGTAACTTTCATTTAATTTTGTACAGACAGAGATGTTTAAGTAAAATGAAAAAACACAGGAATTTGTTTGAAACAAAAGAACAAGAGAAAAACTCAGATAATCACAACTGCTGAAACAGAAATAAATAATTTACCAGATAAAGAGTTCAAAGCATTAGTAATAAGAATGATAATGGAACTAGGGAAGATATCACAGTGAGAATTTTGATAAAGAACTAGAAAATATAAAAAAGAACTGGTCAGAACTGAAGAACATAATAACTAAAATGGAAAATATTCTAGAAGGATTTAGCCTACTAGGTGATACAGAAAAACACATTAATGATCTAGAAGACAGAAAAATGGAAATCACCTAATCACAACAACAAAAAGAAAAACAAATTAAAAAATGAGAGCAGTTTAAGGAACATCTGGAACAATATCAAGTGTACCAATATTCACACTATAGGGGGCCCAGAAGGAGGAAACAGAAAGTGGTTGAAAATGTATTTGACGAAGTTATAGCTAAAAATTTCCCAAACTTGAAGAAGGAAAAGTCAGATACAGAAAGCACAGAGGGTTCCAAATAAGATGAACCCAAACAGACTCACAACAAGAAATATAACAATTAAAATGGTAAAATTAAAAGATAAAGATACTTGCAAATCAATCAATGTGATATACCACATTTTTTCAAGGAAGGATTAAAAAAATTCACATGATCATTTAAATAGATGCAGAAAAAGCATTTGACAAAACTCAACTTCATTCATGATTTTAAAAAAAAAAAACTGTCATCAAAGTGGATAGAGAGGGAACATATCTCAACACAATAGAGGCTATTTCTGACAAACCCACAGGTAACATCATACTCAACAGTGAAAATCTGAAAGCCCTTCCTCTAGAATCAGGAAAAAGAAGGATGCCAACTTCTACTTAACATAGTATTGGAAGTCCTAGTCAGCAATCACACAAGAAACAAAAGGAATCCAAATTGGAAGAGAAATAAAACGGTCACTATTTGCAGATGATATGATACTACATATAGAAAACCCTAAAAAGTCTCCACCAAAAAAAACCCTCTTGGAACTACTAAATGAATTCAGCAAAGTTGCAGGATACATGAAATCCATTGTTTTCTATACACTAATAATTAACTATTAGAAAGAGACAGCAAGCAAACAATCCTGTTTAAAATTGCATCAAAAAGAATAAAATATCTAGGAAAAAATTTAACCAAAGAAATAAAAGATCTATACTTTGAAAAATATAAAACTTTGGTGAAGGAAACCAAGATTGATACACAGAAATGGAAAGATAAACTTGTGTTCATGGAGTGGAAGAATTAATAGTTTTAAAATGTCCATACTACCCAAAGAAATCTACAGATTTAGTGTGATTCCTACTAAAACAGCCATGACATTTTCAATGAACTAGAACAAGTAATCCTAAAATATATATAAAACCACAAAAGACCCCAAATAATCAAAGTTATATTGAGAAAAATGATCAAAGTTGGAGGGATAATGCTCCCTTAATTCAGACTATACTACAAAGGTACAGTAATCAAAACAGTATGGTACTGTACACATCAAACTAATATAATATTGTAAAATACACATATTTCAATTAAAAAGTACAGTGTCACAAAATGAAAACTCCTAAATACTTTAAATATAATATTAATTGTAACTGAAATCAATTTAAGGATAAAACTCAGCCTTCTATAATTTTCTGAAATAAGAGTAATAATATTGTTGTTCAGTCTCAAAGTTGTGTCCGAATCTTTGCAACCCACAGACTGCAGCAAGCTAGGCTCCCTGTACTTCACTATCTCCCAGAGTTTGTTCAAATTCATGTCCATTGAGTTGGTGGTGCTATCTAACTATCTCATCCTCTGCCACCCCCTTCACCTTTTGTCTTCAGTCTTTCCCAGCATCAGGGTCTTTTCCAATGAGTCGGCTGTTCACATCAGTTGGCCAAAGTACTGGCACTTCAGCTTCAGCATGTCCTTCCAATGAATATTCAAGATTGATTTTCTTTAAGATTGAGTGGTTTCATCTTCTTACTGTTCAAGGGACTCTCAAGAGTCTTCTCTGGCACCACAGTTTGAAAGCATCAGTTCTTTGGCACTCAGTCTTCTTTATGGTCCAACTCTTACATCCGTACTTAATTACTGGAAAAACCATAGCTTTGAGAATACAAACCTATGTTGGCAAATTGCCAACATCCATTGAATCATAGAAAAAGCAAGGGAATTCCAACAAACATACCTACTTCCGCTTCACTGAGTATGCTAAAGCCTTTGACTGTGTGTATCACAACAAACTGTGGAATATTTTTAAAGAGATGGGAATACCAGACCACCTTACTTGCCTCCTGAGAAATTTGTACGCAGGTCAAGAAGCAACAGTAGAAATGGACATGGAACAAAGGATTGGTTCAAAATTGGGAAAGGAGTACATCAAGGCTGTATATTGTCACCATGCTTATTTAAATTATATGCAGAGTACATCATGAGAAATGCTGGGCTGGATGAAGCACAAGCTGGAATCAAGATAGCCAGGAAGAACATCAACAACCTCAGATATGCAGATAACACCACCCTTATGGCAGAAAGCGAAGAAGAACTAAAGAGCCTCTTGATGAAAGTGAAAGAAAAGAGTGAAAAAGCTGGCTTAAAACTCAACATTCAAAAAACTAAGATCATGGGATCTTGTCCTATCAGTTTGGTTCAGTTCAGTCACTCAGTCATGTCCAACTCTGAAACTCCACGGACTGCAGCATACCAGGTTTCCCTGTCCATCACGAACTCCCAGAGTTTACTCAAACTCATGTCCATTGAGTCAGTTATGCCATCCATCATCTCAACCTCTGTCGTCCCCTTCTCCTACTGCCTTCAATATTTCCCAGCATCAGGGTCTTTTCAAATAAGTCAGTTCTTTGCATCAGGTGGCCAGAGTATTGGAGTTTCAGCTTCAACATCAGTCCTTCCAATGAATATTCAGGACTGATTTCCTTTAGGATGGACTGGTTGTATCTCCTTGCAGTCCAAGGGACTCTCAAGAGTCTTCAACACCTCAGTTCAAAAGCATCAATTCTTTGGCCTTCATCTTTCTTTATAGTCCAACTCACATCCATACATGACTACTGGAAAAACCATAGCCATGACTAGACGGACCTTTGTTGGAAAAGTAATGTCTCTGCTTTTTAATATGCTGTCTAGGTTGGTCATAACTTTCCTTCCAAGGAATAAGTGTCTTTTAATTTCAAGGCTGCAGTCACCATCTGCAGTGATTTTGGAGCCCTAAAAAATAAAGTCTGCCATGGTTTCCACTTTTTCCCCATCTATTTGCCATGAAGTGATGGGACTGGATGTCATATTCTCAGTTTTCTGAATGTTGAGCTTTAAGCCAACTTTTTCACTCTCCTCTTTCATCAAGAGGCTCTTCAGTTCTTCTTTATTTTCTGCCATAAGGGTGGTGTTATCTGCATATCTGAGGTTATTGATATTTCTCCCAGCAATCTTGATTCCAGCTTGTGCTTCATCGAGCCCAGGGTTTCTCATGATGTACTCTGCATATAAGTTAAATAAGCAGGGTGACAATATACAGCTTCGATGTACTCCTTTTCCTATTTGGAACCAGTCTGTTGTTCCATGTCCTATTCTGTTACTTTCTCATCTACATATAGGTTTCTCAAGAGGCAGGTCAGGTGGTCTGGTATTCCCATCTCTTTCAGAATTTTCAACAGTTTGTGGTGATGCACACAGTCAAAAACTTTGGTATAGTCAATAAAGCAGAAATAGATGATTTTCTGGAACTCTCTTCCTTTTTCCATGATCCAATGGATGTTGGCAATATGATCTCTGGTTCCTCTGCCTTTTCTAAAACCAGCTTGAACATGTGGAATTTCATGGTTCATGTACTGTTGAAGCCTGGCTTGGCGAATTTTGAGCATTACTTTACTAGCGTGTGAGATGAGTACAATTGTGCAGCAGTTTGAGCATTCTTTGGCATTGCCTTTCTTTGGGATTGGAATGAAAACTGACCTTTTCCAGTCCTGTGGCCACTGCTGAGTTTTCCAAATTTTCTGGCATATTGCATGCAGCACTTTCACAGCATTATCTTTTAGGATTTGAGATAGCTCAACTGGAATTCCATCACCTCCACTAGCTTTGTTCTTAGTGAGCTTCCTAAGGCCCACTTGACTTTGTGTTCCACGATGCCTGGCCCTAGATGAGTGATCACACCATCATGGTTATCTGGGTCATGAAGATCTTTTTTGTATATTTCTCCTGTCTATTGTTGACTCCTCTTCTTAATATCTTCTGCTTCTGTTAAGTCCATACCATTTCTGTCCTTTATTGTGCCCCTTCTTTTCATGAAATATTCCCTTGATGTCTCTAATTTTCTTGAAGAGATCTCTAGTCTCCCCAGTTTTATTGTTTTCCTCTATTTCTTTGCACTGATCACTGAGGAAGGCTTTCTTATCTCTCCCTGCTATTCTTTGGAACTCTGCATTCAAATGGGTATATCTTTCCTTTTCTCCTTTGCCTTTAGCTTCTCTTCTTTTCTCAGCTGTTTGTAAGGTCTTCTCAGACAACCATTTTGCCTTTTTGCATTTCTTTATTGGGGATGGCCTTGATCACTGCCTCCTGTACAATGTCACAAACCTCTGTCCATATTTCTTCAGACACTCTATCAGATCTAATCCCTTGAGTCTATTTGTCACTTCCACTGTATAATCTTAAGGACTTTGATTTAGGTCATATCTGAATGGTATAGTGGTTTTCCCTACTTTCTTCAATTTAAATCTGAATTTGGCAATAAGGAGTTCATGATCTAAGCCACAGTTAGCTCCCAGTCTTGTTTTTGCTGCGTCCATAGGGCTTCTCCATCTTTGGCTGCAAATAATATAATCAATATGATTTCAGTATTGACCATATGGTGATGTCCATGTGTAGAGTCTTCTCTTGTGTTGTTGGTATAGGGTGTTTGCTATGACCAGTGCATTCTCTTGGTAAAACTCTGTTTGCCTTTGCCCTGCTTCATTTTGTACTCTAAGGCTAAATTTGCCTGTTACTCCAGGTATCTCTTGACCTCCTACATTTGCATTCCAGTCTCCTATAATGAAAAGGACATCTTTTTGTGGTGTTAGTTCTAGAAGGTCTTGTAGGTCTTCATAGAACCATTCAACTCAGCTTCTTCAGCATTACTGGTATACACAGTATTTGTTATATATATCTATATATGATATTATTACATTGTATACCCTAAATTTACACAATGTTTATGGTCAATTATATTTAAATGAAGCTGAAAGATAAAAAGAGAAATTGAAGTAATTCGTGTTCGATGAATGGAGGAATTCATTTGAATTATTACCATCTGCTCAAACATAGTTTTATTTGTAGCCCTTTTGATTTACTGTATTCGTCGTGAAGGTGTACATAATCTTAAAAGACAAACAGTTACTTAAGCATATTTGTATTTTTATCAAAATTGATTGCACATC
This sequence comes from Bos grunniens, assembly GCF_055505025.1. Lineage (NCBI taxonomy): Eukaryota > Metazoa > Chordata > Mammalia > Artiodactyla > Bovidae > Bos > Bos grunniens. Next base: position 70,178,653 of record NC_141174.1, on the reverse strand, counting down.
AATCTCTGAACTCTCACTGCTTCTCTCCTTTTATTTCTCTTTTTTCTTTTTTTTTTTCTCTCTCTCCGTCTGTCTGCCTACTATTAGCCTTTATAGTTGTATTACTGAATATGTGAAAGCTAGCTGGAGAAGAGGAAAGAGAGAATGTCAATTTAATTCCAAAAGTAGATTAATTTGCTCTATGAATAGTTGAGCCATAAATGTGTATTGTATATTCAAAATTCAGATCTCACCAAAAATTTTCTCAGGCTAAGCATTCATCGTAAGGATATACCTTGCATAATTGTACACATAATATAAGAAAATGTCTCTTCTGCTCTTTACCTCTGGCCTGCCTTTTAATTCTCCCACTCTAGGCAGGAGAGGATTAAAGAGAGATAGAAACAATAGGATCTAATATCATGTCACTGTTGGACATAAAAGTCTATCTGAGTATAAAGTGTGGGTTTTATTCTCTACAAAGGCTCAACCTTAGTTTTGAGGTTGAGTTCTGTATATTTGAACATGCCATGTATGGGTAAGTATGACTTCTTTCCTAGACCAGCTCACCATCACTTAATGTGAACTGTTAATCAAGTCCTGTGGTACAGGTTGGTTATTTGCAGTATATTACAGACCTGCATAGATTAATTTCATAACTGGGATTCAGAATCAACCAGTTCAATCTTACGAACACTGTATATAACATGACTACTACAGCCAGACTTAAAACACGCAATCTTCTTTTCAATTCTAATTTTAATATTTTGTAATAGGCTATATGCATCTCATTTGTATTTATAAATGAGTTTTGTGTGAGCTGGAAATAAAACTGCAAGCACATGTTAATCATACATGTGAGACTCCAGTACTAGGCATAATAATATACCCATCTATGTCTGTGAGCCAAAAAGAAAAAAATACAAAGGAAATGGAGAGTCAGAGGTTCAGGCTACTCTCTTCTTTTATGATTTGAACTGAGATTAAATATACTTAGGATAACTTACAGTAGATTACTTCTAAAATTTAAGTCACATAAACCAAATTTTAACGTTAGTAAATAAATTATTTTTAACCCAGGGACAAGTATATTTTTATTTTAAAAAAAGAAAGACTGCAAATTGTTTCTACTTAACAGGCAAATATATACTCCCTCTTTGGGCTCCTAGGTCACAAAAGGTGGTTATCCTGTCACTATGGCTGATTTCTGAAAAGTGTGACATGCATTTAGTTGTCAGTTCCTATCAGCAGCATTCAGGAATCAACATTACATCAGCAGCAAGACACACCATTTTATGCTCTTTTTAAAGATAATTAGAGTTCCCTTTTGTTGCAAATAAGATGTAAAACAGCTATAACTGCTGGAGAACGTGATTAAAGTAACCTCTATAGAACCCCATTATTCTAGACAGATTCCTTCAGATGCATAATTTTCCCATTTTAAGAAAACATAATGCATGCATATAAAATTCAAATTGTCGAGACACCTCTAACAAAAATTAGTACTCTATTAAGGCATTCTTAGTAGCTGGTTAACACGTAAAACTCTTTAAGTGTATTTTACAATAATCAAGAAATAATAGTCTGTGTCACAAAAGGTAAACATTTTACCGTGAGAGGATTCTTCAGACAAGATCCATGTATTTAATTTTTTTAACTTTTAAAACTTTTGACAGATAATGTGTGAAAAGTTGTATCCCAAACATCCCAAGAACACTGAAATATGCATGCAGACTTTCATCATCGTGTGCTCCAATTCTAAGAAAGGTGGTTGTACATATAAACATACAAACCCACCCAAACTTGCATGCACATACACTTTCCTTATTTTTTAGGTGCTTGTGTCAATTTATTTGAAACACTAACACTCCAAGTATCATTTTTAGCAGGTACTCTACAAAAGCCAAATATATCTAATTCAAATAAAATAGCAGATGTGCACAAATATCATATTACAGTTTTTTCTTAATAATTGCTTTTAAAAATATATAATTTTCCAAATCCTGTAGTAAAACATGGCTTTAAAATAGATTTTAAGAAATATCTCTCATTGCAGGTCTTATCTGTTTCAAACACAACCTCGGACAGACACAGTCATCTAAGAGGCCCAATGTCCTACAAAATAACTCAGTGCCCACTTGTCCATGGGGTATTTCATTTATTTAATGAAATATAAATGCCGTTTGAAAAAGACATCTAAAGTGGCAATTAGTAAATTCCACCAAGACTATCCATGTGCTGACCATAACTTTTGCAGAATGGTTATAATTATAAAATCAAATTCTTGTTTGACTCTGCTGGGAACCTCAACATCTAACGAAAATGTTATTAAAGAAGCTTACAAGTGAATAACCATTCTCAACCGCTCACAGCAGCCTTCACAGCATGAAAGTGGGGAAAATGAGGAAAGTTTTAAGGTGGAGAACGGATGAGGATGACAACAATCTCTGTCAAGAGAATGTATTGTGCAAGACTTCTCAGGAGAAAAAATTTTCACCTGAAAAGAGACAGCGTTATGAACAGTGCAGAACCGTGGATCGTGGGACACTGATCTTATTAAAAACTAATGCTAATTTGCACACTGTCTCCTGCTGAACTGGAAGCAAGTTTACCACTGGGTTTGTTAATTTATCCAGGACACCATTATCTTTGGTTGGACTTAATGTATCAGAGTAGAGGTCATTAACTGCTGGGTTCATGATTATCCAGCATGAATTACCGACAGGATCACCAAAATAGATTTGTACTCAGACTTCATTTCCCTAGGTGCATTTTTTTTCTTCAGCTGTTATTTAATTTCTATCTCAAAACACTAATTATTATATTATATACATGCCTATGTGTATATTCATATGTTTCTCGTAGAGAACAGAGCACAAGCACCAACGTTACAATAGATTGCCATTTTGATTTGATTTCCTAGCATTTCAGAATAGTAATGTAATTACTATATAAACAAAGGATATGGCTTTCTCTTGCTGAGGTTGCAAATAAAGAACGGTATGGTCATGTGGAAATTTTTAATCATAATAAAATATATAATTATTATGGGAGCTTTCCTTTGACCATTAGAGTTTGCATTGACTTGGACTGTTAAATATTCAAAGTGATGTCGCCCTGAATCTGCTCGTTCTGCTTTTGCAGACATTTCATTTCAACCATCTATCAATCATAGCTCTAAAACTTAAGTTCTATCCCAAGTAAACACTTTGTTGAAAAAAAAAGAAACCCCTACAAAATCCCACTGGTACCTTTACTTTAGCTTACAGCTCAATAAAATCACTGTGACGATTCATAAAAAGAAATCTTAGAATTAAAAGTTAAATAGAAAAGGGAATTCTTAAAAATATTTGTGGTTTCTGGTTAGATAAACACATTTTCATAAGGCTGCATGTTCAATCTATTTTATATAAATGGAACAAATCAACCAAAAATTCATTTACAATTTTTATAGTCTGTACGAGCCCATTTCTAATAGCAGGGAACACTTTTGTGTCTCTGCATGATATCTGTGGAAAGAGGTGAATTTTCATTTATTTAATGCAAATATTCATGCAAGGTAAACTCTTCAGGCATATATGAAGCATGCTTCGTGGCAGCTATGTGGCAATAGGAAAATAACATGACATAATTGTACAATAAATGGAGAGCTGCCACCTCAAAATTACCTGCGGCACAGTGTCATGAATAAAGAGAGGAACACAAGAAGTCAGAGGTGTTTTTTTCTAGTTTCTAAGCTACTTTGCTTACAAATGATTTAATTCTGATCGTATAGAGCTGGACATTTATGACAATCTCATCTTTAGAACTGCAAAATTATTAAGATCTTTTTTTAAAGCTTTGAATAATGAAAAGTGCATTGTTATTTGATTGCTAAAGCTTTCAACTATACAATACACATTTAGATAACAATGTAAGACGGCAAAAGGGGTAAAAATGTTAGCTTCAGATTTACTGCACATAAAGAGTTGAGCTTTTCTATCTGTTACCGGCAGATGCATTGTCCAGACTCTTACTTTAATCATATTATTTTCCAGGTAAAATGAAATATCAACTTCTAAGGCAGAAGTATGATTTTTTATATTTTCCATGGAAAACTAGTGTTGACACAGTGACCCATCACAATATATTCTGTCACCGGTTTGAAAATACCCTTTGATGGTGGGTTTTTCAACGTAACAGGGTTTTCTCTATCAGGAATGGTAAGCAGTTTTACTGATAGAGTATATACAAATATTTATTAGAAAATAATGCTTTCAAGTTGGTGGAGAGATACATTTTATTCTGGGATTTGTTGTATTTCAGACTATTCACAGTGATGACTGATGGCCCCAAGTCTAAAATGGCTTCTACGTATTCCTTTTCAAGCTCATCTTCAGATATTAATATTTTCTAATAAATCCATTTGGGGACTTCAGTGGCAGAATGCAATCTAAATTTAGGCAGCCATCATGCTTAGAATAACATCGAAGTTCAGTGGCCCAACCTACAGTTAAAGTGAAAGAAAGTGAAGTCGCTCAGTCGTGTCTGACTCTTTGTGACCCAGTGGACTGTAGCCTATCAGGCTCCTCCATCCACAGGATTTTCCAGGCAAGAGTGCTGGAGCGGGTTGCCATTTGCTTCTCCAGGGGATCTTCCCGACCCAGGAATCGAACCCAGGTCTCCCGCATTGCAGGCAGATGCTTTACTGTCTGAGCCACCAGGGAAGCTACCTACAATTAAACCAACCTCCAAAACTGAAGACTCTCAAGTATTAGCAAGGAAAACAAAGTTTGAAATTATTCATCTTAAGAGGCTACTTCTATTACACTAGTGGGCATTCAATACAAAGAACCATATTGTAAGGCACTAACCATCCTCCTAAATTGGAAGCATTATTGCTATAATTCATAAAATTTATTGATTAAAATATTATTGGAATAATTATATTAATTCTTCCATAACATGTGTGTGTCCTGTGTGCTTAGTCACTCAGTCGTGTCCAACTCTTGTGACCCATAGACTGTAGCCTGCCAGGCTCCTCCATCCATGGGATTCTCCAGACAAGAATACTGGAGTGGGTTGCCATTTCCTTCTCCAGGGGATCTTCCTGACCCAGGGATTGAACCCAGGTCTCCTGCATTGCAGTCAGACTGTTTACTGACTGAGCTTATGACATAATACTCTAAAATCCAAGTATATGTTCTTAAAAATCAACTCTCAACTGAGTAATTTAAAAACAAAGAATATTATGTTATATATGTGTTGATAAGTCTATAATTGATATGAATTAAATCCTGGCAGGGTGAAACTTCAGAAAGAAACTAATTTCTCATTCATTCTCTTTCCTCTCTCCCTCCTGTCTGACTCCCCACATATTACAAACTCACTAAGAAATGTGTTTTAGTTCAGATATTCATATATTTTTCACTTTTCAACGGGATAGCATCCTCATAACTGGTTTTCAATGTCTTTAAACTCTAAACTGATGCCAGAGTAGTCATTTTAAAACACAACTTGATCTTGTAACCCTGGTTTAAAACCATTCAGAGACTCTATAACTTTCAGGATAAAGTTAACACTTCAGAGTTTAGCACATAAACCCATGCCCACATGGCCACTAACAACCTTAACTTCATGCTTTGTAGCTCCAAGTGGTCCCTTGAAACAGCATGTTATTTCATATTTCTGATTTTCATAAATATCTAGCAAAATCTTACTTGACCTCAAAACTCCAGTGACAGTGCCAACATTTGTTTAAGCTTGTTTCTCTCCTACCAGGTATAACACCTAAATATTTATGATCTTGAATTCTTTGCCCAGCATAGGTCCTAGAGCATACCATATGGCTAATACTTGTTTGTTGAATAAACAAATGTTACACAAATATTCTCTATCACCTCAAGAATTGTTCATGGGGTTCTCAACAAGAATGCTGAAGTGGGTTGCCATTCCCTTCTCAGTGGACCATGGTTTGTCAGATGCTTTCACACTGTGGTGTTGGAGAAGACTCTTGAAGGTCCCTTGGACTGCAAGGGGATCAAATCAGTTTCCTAAAGGAAATCAACTCTGAATATTCATTGGAAGGGCAGATGTTGAAGCTGAAGCTCCAATACTTTGGCCACCTGATGGAAAGAGCTGACTCATTGGAAAAGACTCTGACACGGAAAAATAGAAGGCAGGAGGAGAAGGGGACACCAGAGGATGAGATGGTTGGATGGCATCACTGACTCCATCGATATGAATTTGAGCAAACTCCAGGAGATGGTGAAACAGGGAAGCCTGGCATACTGCAGTCCATGCAGTCGCAAACAGACATGACTGAATGACTGAGCAACAACAACCTCAAGAGCAGCAGCATACCAAATACAATTGTTGTTGTTCAGTCGCCCAGTCACGTCCGATTCTTTTTTTTTTTTTTTTCCATGTCCGATTCTTGACAACACCATGAACTGTCCCTCACCATCTCCTGGAATTTGCCCAAGTTCATGTTCACTTCATTGGTGATGCCATCCAGCCATGTCATCCTCTGTTGCCCTCTTCTGCTACTGCCCTCAATCTTTCCCAGCATCAGGGAATTTTCCAGTGAGTCATCTGTTTGCATCAGTCTGTCAGTTTGTCACTTAGTCGTGACAGACTCTTTGTGACCCCATGGACTGCAGGCTTCCCTGCCCTTCACCAACTCCTGGAGCTTGCTCAAACTTTTGTCCATTGGATCAGTGATGCCATCCAACCATCTCAACCTCTGTCATCCCCTTCTCCTACTGCCTTCAATCTTTCCCTGCAACAGGGTATTTTCCAATGAGTCCTTTCTGCACATAAGGTGGCCAAAGTATTGGAGTTTCAGCTTCAGCATCAGTTCTTCCAATGAACATCCATGACTGACTTCCTTTTGGATTGACTGATCTGATCTCCTTGCAGTCCAAGGGACTCTCAAGAGTCTTCTCCAACACCACAGTTCAAAAGCAGCAATTCTTCTGTGCTCATCTTTCTTTATAGTCCAACTCTCACATCCATACATGACTACTGGAAACACCGTAGCTTTGATTAGATGGACCTTTGTTAGTAAAGTAATGTCTCTGCTTTTAATATGCTGTCTATGCTGTGAAAGTGGTGCACTCAATATGCCAGCAAATTTGGAAAACTCAGCAGTGGCTACAGGACTGGAAAAGGTCAGTTTCATTCCAATCCCAAAGAAAGGCAATGCCAAAGAATGCTCAAACTACCTCACAATTGCACTCATCTCACTCAGCTCAAAATTCTCCAAGCCAGGCTTCAGCAATACGTGAACCGTGAACTTCCACATGTTCAAGCTGGTTTTAGAAAAGGCAGAGGAACCAGAGATCAAATTGCCAACATCCGCTGGATCATGGAAAAAGCAAGAGAGTTCCAGAAAAACATCTATTTCTGCTTTATTGACTATGCCAAAGCCTTTGGCTGTATGGATCACAATAAACTGTGGAAAATTATTCAAGAGATGGGAATACCAGACCACCTGACCTGCCTCTTGAGAAACCTATATGCAGGTCAGGAAGCAATAGTTAGAACTGGACATGGAACATCAGACTGGTTCCAAATAGGAAAAGGAGTACGTCAAGGCTGTAGATTGTCACCCTGCTCATTTAATTTATATGCAGAGTACATCATGAGAAACGCTGGGCTGGAAGAAGCACAAGCTGGAATCAAGATTGCCAGGAGAAATATCAATAACCTCAGATATTTAGATGACACCACCCTTATGGCAGAAAGTGAAGAGGAACGAAAAAGCCTCTTGATGAAAGTGAAAGAGGAGAGTGAAAAAGTTGGCTTAAAGCTCAACATTCAGAAAACTAAGATCATCTGGTCCCATCACTTCATGGGAAATTGATGGGGTAACAGTGTCAGACTTTATTTTTGGGGGCTCCAAAATCACTGCAGGTGGTGACTGCAGCCATGAAATTAAAAGACGCTTACTCGTTGGAAGGAAAGTTTTGTCCAACCTAGATAGCATTCAAAAGCAGAGACATTACTTTGCCAACAAAGGTTCGTCTAGTCAAGGCTATGGTTTTTCCAGTGGTCATGTATGGATGTGAGAGTTGGACTGTGAAGAAAGCTGAGCGCTGAAGAATTGATACTTTTGAACTGTGGTGTTGGAGAAAACTCTTGAGAGTCCCTTGGACTGCAAGGAGATCCAACCAGTCCATTCTGAAGGAGATCAGCCCTGGGATTTCTTTGGAAGGAATGATGCTAAAGCTGAAACTCCAGTACTTTGGCCACCTCATGCGAAGAGTTGACTCATTGGAAAAGACTCTGATGCTGGGAGGGATTGGGGGCAGGAGGAGAAAGGGACAACAGAGGATGAGATGGCTGGATGGCATCACTGACTTGATGGATGTGAGTTTGAGTGAAGTCTGGGAGTTGGTGATGGACAGGGAGGCCTGGTGTTCTGCAATTCATGGGGTCACAAAGAGTCGGACACGACTGAGGGACTGAACTGAACTGAATGGGGCTAATGCCATGATTTTAGTTTTGGGTTTTTTTTTTTTTTTTAACTATTTAGTCTTAATCCAGCTCTTTCACTCTCCTTCACCCTCATCAAGAGGCTCTTTAGGCCCTTGTCGCTTTCTGACATCAGAGTGATGTCATCCACATACCTGAAGTTGTTGATTTTTCTCCCACCTATCTTGATTCTGGCTTGTAACTCATCCAGCCCAACATTTCTCATGATGTACTCAGTTTATAGGTTAGAAAAACATGACACTCAGTTGTTGATGTGTCTTGTGATAAAAGTAAAATCCGATGCTGCAAAGAACAATATTGCATAGGAACCTGGAATGTTATGTCCATGAATCAAGGAAAATTCAGTGCAGTTCAGTTCAATCACTCAGTCGTATCCAATTTTTGTGACCCCATGGACTGCAGATTGTCAGGCTTCCCTGTCCATCACCAACTCCTGAAGCTTGTTCAAACTCATGTCCATTGAGTCGGTGATGCAATCCACCATCTCACCCTTTGTCATCCCCTTCTCCTCCTGCCTTCAGTCTTTCCCAGCCACAGGGTCTTTTCCAAGGAGTCAGTTCTTCACATCAGGTAGCCAAAGTATTGGGACTTCAACTTCAGCATCAGTCCTTCCAATGAACATTCAGGACTGATTTCCTTTAGGATTGACTAATTGATCTCCTTGCTATCCAAGGGACTCTCAAGAGTTTTCTCCAACACTGGACATGGTCAAGCAGAAGATGGTAAGAGTAAATATCGACATCCTAGGAATCAGTGAACTATAATGGATGGAATGAGTGGATTTAATTCAGATGGCCATTATATCTACTACTTTAGGCAAGAATTCCATAGAAGAAATGGAGTAGCCCTTATAATTAACAAGAGTCTGAAATACAGTACTTGGGTGCAACCTCAAAACGGACAGAATGAGCTCGGTTTGTTTCAAGGCAAGCTATTCAACATCATAGTAATCCAAGTCTATGCCCCTACCACCAAGGCCAAAGAAGCTGAAGTTGATCAGTTCTGTGAAGACCTAGAAGTTCTAGAGACTTCCAAGAACTAACATCTACAAAATAAGTTCTATTCATCATCAGGGATTGGATTGCAAAAGTAGGAAGTCAAGAGATATCTGGAGTAACAGGCAAGTTTGGCCTTGAAGAACAAAATAAAGTAGGGCAAAGGCTAACTGAATTCTGCCTAGAGAACGCACTAGTCATAGCAAATACTCATTTTCAACAACATAAGAGACAACTTGACATCAAATGCAATAGAGTCCTTTTTATCTTATCAAACTGAAATCAATGATTCTACAGCTAAAGAAAGAAGTCCATTCAACTGGAGTCACACAAAACCTGAAAATTCAGTCTCCATGATTACCAGTTTAAATTGAATCAATCACTTAAGGATAACCATGCACTAACATCAGGTAAAATCTAGTTGAAAAACTTTTTTTTTTTCAATGTTTTACAATTGTTACATATCTTGATAGTAATTTTTAGTGGCTTGCTTTGTTGAGTCTTCAAAGCATTCAACTCAGAATCAAGAGCTCTCTTCTCTTATTTTTAGTTCCATAGTTTATACAATATTATTAAATTATGTAATTATAAGTACAAACAAAACCGACATAATCAGATTTTGGAGAAAACACCACTGGCTCTCGACAAACATACAACTTAACCAGTGGAAGAAGTACGTCAACATACTTGAAATAAGATTTTGGAAGCAGATGATACCAGTCAATGAGTTTTGCAAGAGATGTGGAGAAAATCAGTCCAGAGGTGATTACGTGGAATTAGTTTGCACAAAGGTCTGTAGAGTCAAATCTATGGTTTTTCCAGTAGCCAGGTATGGATGTAAGAGTCTGACCACAAAGGAGGCAGAGCACTGAAGAACTGATGCTTCTGAACTGTGGTGCTGGAGAAGACTCTTTAGAGTCTCCTGGACAGCAAGGAGATCAAACCAGTTAATCCTAAAGGAAATCGACTCTGAATATTCATTGGAAGGACTGATGCTGAAGCTGAAACTCCAATACTTTGGCCACCTGATATGAAGAGCCAACATACTGGGAAAGACCCTGAAGCTGGGAAAGATTGAGGGCAAGAGGAGAAGGGGATGACAGAGGACGAGATGGTTGGATGGCATCACTGACTAAATGGACATGAGTTTGAGCAAGCTTGGGGAGATGGTGAAGGACAGGGGAGTCTAGCGTGCTGCAGTCCACGGGGTCACAAAGAGTCGGACACAACTGAGCAACTGAACAAACACAAATGATCAGAGGACTTCTTCTGTGATAAATCTTTTGTTACTTATTTTAAGGTTCTACGGAGTCTTGAGGTCAGTATTCTGACCATGAATTCTTAATGTACAGAAGCAAAGTTCTAGATATGATAGGCACAGGAGATTGAGATGAACTGATTTTGACTCCAGAAGATAGACTGGACATCTCTCTCTTTTAATGTCTGATGTTTACTAATTCTTTCCTCCAACCAGTAGCATGCAGAAACAATGAGGGACTTAGTTTCTGGTAGTTTTAAATATTTTCCTTATCTCTTTCAATTTGAATAGACTGAATGATGAAGATTAATAATCAAGAACTCACTTTATTATTGACTTGCATTTTGGCAAACCAAAGAACTCATGAAATTATGTTGTTTTCATTTAGGGGAAAATGGGAATGCCCTTTAAAATCTTATGTTAATCTGAACAACTTTTAACCTGGATGACCTAATTACGTAGTTCAAAATAAGAGCAAATCAGGAGTTGGTGCACCAACTGCAGTTATAGAACACTGAGAACAGGCTATATAGAAAGAAGGAAACACACCTTTTTTGTCATGTGGTCATCACAAATTCATGAAAAACTAACCCTCCCAGAAAAGCAAAGAGAGGGGTTGGTTGTGGGGGATGGGAGGTGCTCTCTCCAGCACAGTAAATAGAGGAATAGATGTGTGGCAGCCAGATGTTTCTAGTAATTTCAACAATACCTTAGGTAAGCAGTTCCCTAAGTAATTTGAACAGCTGATTTTTAAAAACTGGCAGAATACTTTTCAAATAATAAGCCTATCTCTTATTACTATCTATCACTCAGTCTCAAGGTGGTGTAATCTTAGATATGTTCTTTTTAGTGTCGGGCATTCTCTATCCATAAGTAACAGCTCCCCTGAATCTGCTTTCTCTGGAAATTCATGAAGGGTTTAAGTATTGTCTTTAACTTTTAATAATGCATAAAATTGTGCATATTAGGGTATATTATATATGTCACAGGGCCTTCCCAGGTGGTACTAGTGATAAACAATCTGCTGCCAATGCAAGAGCTGCAAGAGACTCAGGTTCCATCCCTGGGTCAGGAAGAACCTCTGGAGGAGGAAAATGGCAACCCACCCACTCCAGTATTCTTGCCTGAAAAATTCCATGGACAAGAGGAGCCTGCTGGGCTACCATCCATAGGTCACAAAGAGTTGGACATGAATAGGCGACTGAACACATGTGCACACATGTATATATCATAATTCTTAATATATTACAGCCACTATAATATCTCTTATCTTAGAAAGTATAATTACCCTAAAGATAACAATGTATCAGTTGCCATCAATACATCCGAATTAGTTGGGGTTCCTAGGCCACCATTCCTCTCTTACCCATCATGTTAGCTTCCCTGGTGGCTCAGAGGTTAAAGCGTCTGCCTGCAATGCGGGAGACCTGGGTTCGATCCCTGGGTCGGGAAGATTCCCCTGGAGAAGGAAATGGCAACCCACTCCAGTATTCTTGCCTAGAGAATCCCATGGACAGAGGAACCTGGTGGGCTACAGTCCACAGGGTCACAAAGAGTCGGACATGACTGAGCGACTTCACTTTTCACTTTCACTTTCAGGCCACCAACAAAATTAAATCATTACTCTGTCACTCTCTGCTTCAGAATTTGTCACTCATGGACTTGAAATAAATGAATAAATGTCTTCAAATTGTCCTTTTGCCTTAGTCACTCTCTAAAAAGGATTACTGTCCTCCTCATGAAGGAAGTAGCTTGCTTATAGATTAAACTTTATACTTTCAATTACACTGCTTACAAAGAATGGCTTTTAGTTTATTCCTGTATTGCGTGTAGGGAATTGCATCTGAGTGTTTTTAGACAGTGGTTGGCATTTTGAGTACAGTTTTGTCAAACCCCAGCAAGGTAGGGTATCTGGAAGAAAAGCAGTCTTCTTTAACACACAGTTACTGATCTCCACGCAGGCTGTACCTACAGTATGCTGATGGGTTGTGAACACAAATGCAGAGAGAAACCTCCCAACATTTTCCTCTTTTTACCCTGCTTGAAGATTGCTGTTTCATCAAACCTCACTTTTTGACTCTCAGGCTTAGATATTTGACCCTTCCCTGTTTCCTCTCTTACCCATCATGTTATTTTGTCTTACAATGGGAAACACCTGGAAGACATTAGCATGGTGGTTAACAATAGAGAGACAGGTCAAGAGCTGACTCCAGATGAGATCAGAAACAAGAGTTTGAAGAAAAAAAGGAGCATGTAGAGGACAAAAGACAAGATGAGAGGAAGGAAAGGAAACATCTGAACACCTATGCTCTTTATGCTCCCCCACCCCTCAGCTTCCCTATTTGGTCACACCACGCTCATCTTTCATCTCCCCTTCTCCCACTTTCCCTCACCATCTCCAAACAACAGGGCTTCCAGACAAGATGCAAAGCCATAGCTTCTCCAGCCAGCTCCCCTGACAGCCTTGATTCAAGGACTGGCACTTGGCATCAGAAATGATTGTGACTGCAACCACTAGGATGCAAGACTCAACACCATATGCATTCCTGGAAATCTACCACCCCTCCAATTACCCACCAGAGAAGCAGCTGCTTGGGGTAAAAAAAGCAAGGCAAACATGGTCCCAGCCAAGCACCAGCCCCAAACTATAGGCCAAGAAACCACCATAGGAAGCTAAATAGATCTCCAGCACCATAATCACCAGGAAGCATTAGCCACACAGGATATCACCCTAGCAAAGGGGCTCATGGAATTGGATGCCAAGTTCTTTGTGGTCATCGGCAAGGTGAAGCATCAACCCAAGGGTGCTGTCATCTCTTATAAGCTGCCAAGCCACCAACATTTGTTGGGCCTTGAGTCATTGACCTAACAATATTTGGAGATGCTAACTTGACTTTCCTTGGGTTCAAAGAAATGATCTATCCCAGATGTGTGTGTAAAGAGTGACTAGAAAAATGGATAGTATAAAAACTTAAACTCAAATGAAATATGATATTGCAACAAAGGAGGATTAGGAAGGGAGGAGGTATTATTATGAAGGGCTTCCCTGGTGGCTCAGAGGTTTAAAGCATCTGCCTGCAATGCAGGAGACCTGGGTTCGATCCCTGGGTTGGGAAGATCCCCTGGAGAAGGAAATGGCTCATCACTGAAAAGTGTCAGAACTCAAGCCAAGCAATGCATCAGAAGACTGTTTCATCATCAGTGACACACCCCTTCCCTGAGGTGTCCGCTACCTGTGGTGGAAATCCTAGCAGCTGGGCAGGATGTATGTCCTGGAGGATGGAGAAGGAGAGCGGGGGCTATTCTGAAGTCAGAGGAGTATGAACAGAAAGAAAATCACCTCAACCTTGCCTCCAACAGACACACAGACACACACACACACACACACACACACACTCTCTATCTCCTATTTAGGTTTTTTCCTGTTGAGCTGTTCTCAACCTCCCTCTCCCCACCTTCTGCCACCCCTGCCGGGAGGAATTTCATGTACACCAACGAGGAGATATTAAACAAAGGAATTGGTTCCAGACGCCGTCACTAAATTGGGTATAAGTATCCACTTTTCTGACCCCATTCTGCATTTACCTAAGGAATAACAGGCTTAATTGCCCCAGTCCCATGGCTATGTTGACATATTTCCAAATGATTACATAACTTCCCCACATCCTTCGCTGGGAAGGAGTGTTTATCAAAAGTGTGGAAGCTGACAGGATGGCATTATTAGCACGGCTGAGAGCCGATCGCACTGCCGATTTGTTGAGGATGATCTTAACTCTAGTCACTTACAGATGGGTAGACTACATAATAAAGGCATGCAAATGGAATGATGGAGCGATTACAGCGACAGGAGCTACAGAGGGGGAGTTGGGACACATTCTGAAATTATTGTAGGGCTAATGATGAAAACATAATTTGGGGTTCACCTCCATTTGAGATTGTCTATTTACGATGCATATGTGAAACTGATGCATAAGGAGACTGAATTCCAATGACATGTCCTTTGGAGGCAAGAAAAATAATTTCAATGCAACTAAACAGTGATGGGGGAAAGAGGAAGGATTTTTGTGATTGCCAATCCTGACAAAGAGTTCAAAACCCTAGGAAGAGAGGCTGTATCTTTTATACACATAGAGGCACAAAATATTTGTATTCATTTGCGATATAACCTGTATTTCAGCCCCAAAATTCCAGTAACGTTGGATCAGCGCAAATAGACATAATCAGAAATGACTCTCAAAAGAGAGCACTAATACAATAGCAGGTGAGACTGGGGTGCATAGAACACAGCTGACTTGTCAGGTAAAGCTGGTTCTTCTTTCACTACCTTCTTAATGACTGACTTGGCCAAATCCTAACAGCTTCTCCATGACCTCGCAACAGTTCTTTGGCTAAAGAATTGAGGAAGTGAGGCCCGCACAGCAAGATGGGGATGCCTTTAATGCAGTACAGGCTCAGTGACCAGAGTATCAGATGTATCACGAAGGTGGTGGTGGGTAGTAAAGGAGTTGTGCCTGAAAGAACCAAGGGGAGTCAAGAGCTCTTTGCTCCTCACTTTCAGTTATAAAGGCTGTAAACTGATTTGTCTGAATTGGCCATAATCATGTGGAGAAGAGTCTACAGATCCCAGGGCATTGTTGGCATTTGGGCTTGCACTTTCCACCAGGGTCCAAGCCAGCTGGCCTCTGGTACTATAACTGCTCCCACATTCGATGTTCACATCTTCTGTGTCATCTCCAGCTTTTGATTCCTTTGCCAAAAAACTATTCATTGACTGTTTTACCTCCCCCTCCCATCCCTTCTGTTCCATTCTCCCTCCTTATAATGAAAAGAAGATAAAGATCTCCAGAGTCTTTGATTGAAGAATATGCTCCTGAAGACAAGGCTCATGTTACTCTGTAGTCCACAGCAGGAAGCCTAGATCTGGTTGGTGGTCTCCAGGCTGCCTAAGGAACAGGCCAGGGCTGAATGGCAACTGTTCTGGTGGCATCATAATCGTTTTTCACCATATAGTACTAATTACTCCTTCTATTTTAGATTTGCATTAATATTTTTTTCTAAAGAACCCGAAGCACATTTTTTTAAAAAATTGTTTTTTAATGATCATCAACTTTAAAAGCCATGCAAACGTCAAAGAACAAGAATACATAGTTTTAAAAAGAAGCATAAATAGCTTATAAACATAGGAAAAGATGCTTTAGCATTCATCACAAAGATATTCAAATTAAAACAGTAATGAGATTATTTTTCACATATTGAGATGGTAAATATCTGTATCAAAATTAATAGCACCCAGAGTTGGTGTGGGTGTGGGGAACCTGACACTCCCATACAATGTTAATTGAAAAATAAATTGGTATAATTTATTGGAGGTCAATTTGGCAGCTCGGATGCATTTTAGTGCATACTCCCTTTTTAATTAATAAACTTTATTTGTAGAGTAGTCCTAAGTTCACAATAAAGATGAGGAGAAAGTACAGTTTCCACTTCTTTCCTGCTCCCACATATGCATGGCCTCCCTCACTAACAACATCCTGTACCACAATGGCACATTTTTAAAATCTATGAGCATATGTTGATACATTACTGTTAACCAAGGACAATAGTTAATATTAGGGTTCACTCTAGGTGCTTCACATTCTATGGGTTTTTACCAATGATTATACTGACATGTATTCTCCATTGTAGCTTCATAAAGAATAATTTCAGTGCCCTAAAAATCCTATTCTCTGCCTATTCATCCCTCTTCACTAACTTCCGGCTACCACTGATCCTCTTATTGTCTTCATTGCATTGCCTTTTCCAGAATATCACATAGTTGGAATCATATAATATTTAGTCTTTTCATATTGGTTTCTCTCACACGAATACTCTTTTAGTAATATGCATTCAGGAGGATCTCTTGGAGGAGAGCATGGCAAGCCACTCCAGCATTCTTGCCTGGAGAATGCCATGAACAGAGGAGCCTGGCAAGCTACAGTCCATAGTGTTGCCCAGGGTCCAAAAGACTGAAACGACTTGGCACGCACTCACAATATGCATTTGTGTTTCTTCCGTGTTTTTCATGGCTTGATAGCTCATTTCCTTTAAGCACAGAATAATATTCCATTGTCTGGATGTGTCACAGTTTATTATTCATTGGTTGCTTCCAAGTTTTGGTAATTAGGAATAGAGCTGCTATAAACATCCATGTGTAGACTTTTGTGTGGACATATATTCAATTCATTTAAGTAAATACCAAGGACTATACATACAATCTATATGTACAATAGTATATACATACTATACATACAATTGCTAGATGGTAGGCTAAAAGTAGCTCAGATGATAAGAGTAGATGCAGGAAACCCAGGTTTAATCCCTGGGTCAGGAAGATCCCCTGGAGAAGGACATGGCAACCTACTCCAGTATTCTTGCTTGAAGAGTTCCATGGACAGAGGAGCCTGCCGGGACGTCCATGGGGTCGCAAAGAGTCAGACACAGCTGAGTGACTAACCCACACTCACACATGATAAGAGTGTGCATAGTTTTGTAAGAGACTGCCAAACTGTCTTACAGTGTGTTTGGAACATTTTACATCTGATGAGCAATGAAAGAGAGTTCTTGTTGCTCTACATCCTTACCAGCATTTAGTGTTGCTGGTGTTTTGGATTTTGACCATTCTAATAGGCTGGCAGCAGTGTCTTATTGTTGTTCTAATTTGCAATTCTGTAATGACATATGAGTTAGAACCACTTCTTATATACATTCATTAAACAAGTGATATTTTTGAGTGAAAAAAATAACTGGAAATATGATAAAGTGAAAAACAAAACAGACACATTTTGAAATAAGCAATCTTTCCATCAGGAATAAAGACATTGTTAAAATGTCCCCAAGAACATGATACATATACATACTGGTGAGTTTTTGTTCAATACCACCTAGATCAGTCATCTTCAAAAATCTTGGACAAATCTGTATATTTGTCCATATATATATATAACATATATAAATACCTATATACATATATAAACACACACAACTAAAATAAAATATTTACTATTCCTACATACGAGGTACTCAGTTTTATATTCAACTCTAAACCAACTTAATATACTCTTATTTATTTTATTTTTCAAACAATTGATTTACCATCTAAATAATCAAATCAAAAGAAATATATTTTTAAATGTGTAAGTTAATAATAACTCATAGGAAAACCTTTGAGACTGATTATGATAGTAAGCACTGGGGGCTAAACCTCCAAATTGTCCTTGATCAAGATTTTCCACTGAAAAATTAAAACATCAAGCCAATGCTCAGGATACGATTAGTTTCAAACTATTTAATTTTTAGTTTAAAAAGTGACCGAAATGTCCATCTGTAGTCTTCCATAGCCTCATCTTCACCAGACCTAAAAAGGAAAATCTGCCCTTGACTACCTATTAAATAGTACCACGTGTGGGCCTGCAAGATCAGGCGCTTCAGTCGTGCCGGACTCTCTGCGACCCTATGGACTGTAAGCCGCCACGCTCCTCTGTCCACAGGATTCTTCAGGAAAGAATACTAGTGTGGGGTTGTCGTGCCCTCCTCCAGGGGATCTTCCTGACCCAGGGATCAAATCCACGTCTCCTGCATCTCCTTCATTGCAGGCAGATTCTTTACCGCTGAGCCACCAGGGAAGCCCCAAATAATATCATATTTATATTTTAAATTTAACTTCAAAGTCTCTAAAAACAAGTTCCTACCTGGGACCTCTTGCTTTTACTGACTTTTACCTTCTTAAAATGTACATATCCCACCCGCCCCACCCCCGTCCCCCTATCCGTCGCTTCCTTGTTTAATTCTTTTCCTTTCTTTGTTTCACCGTCCCTTCCCATCTTGCCTTCTTTCTTTCCTTCCATGTCCTCCTCTTCTTTTATCCCTTCCTTCCTTTCTCTTTGTCCTTTTTTTTCTCTCTGTCCTTTTCCACTCCCTCATTTCTTTCCTACTTCTCTTTTTCTCTCTCCCATGTCCGTGTCTTTGCTACAACATCTATATCTAGTATTTTTTTTTCAATTCATTCCTAAAAAGTTTTCACTGTATTTTAAACATCTATCTCTCAAATCTACTTTTCTTTTTTTTTCTTTTCTTTTATTTTTTAACTTTACAATATTGTATTGGTTTTGCCATATATCAACATGAATCTACTTTTCAACTTACATTCTTACACCAGTGATTCTAAGTGAGGGATTATTTCCTCATATATAGTATTAGAAGGACAATAAAAAACTTCCTTACTTAAAGTTTGTGTGTGTGTGCATGTGTGTTTAAAGCAAAACCTGAATTCTCAGAATTTCAGAGAATGCTACCAATTTACTTCCTGAAAGTCAATTTGACAAGGAGAAAAAAGAGCAAGCATAGAACAATAGAAGAAAGGAGAAACACCCCAACCCCCCCCATCTCACCCCCAATACGAAGAAAGGGGGGAAATGAGGATACTTTGGCATTTGAGTCTGGCTCTGGTGAAAGAGTCATGTATTCCTTTCAAGAAGCTCAGCATCCTATGTGAAACACCAACAGTCTAAAAGCAAAGAATAGAAAGACAATTATGAGTTGACTACATAGTGTTATTTCACCACAAAAGCCAATTTCCTGTGTTACATCTTCCTAGAAAATCTTCCTAACCCAACTTTAAGCCCAGAGTCCTGGTTCCTAGAACTTAAAGATGAAATAGATTCAAGCAATATTACTGCTTTCTACTTCAAGTAAAATCTGTTTCTATTTCGGTTCTGCTCTGAGGTAGAAGAGACAGCATTCAGCTTCTCATGATAACAACTTTCAGCTTGGATTAAGTCATTTAACCTTCCTTCTGTATACATTACATAAAGTACCACCTCATGCAACTAGCACTTGGGGAAATTGGAAGGTTAAGTATGATATGAATGTGAAATGCTTTGAAAAATTTAACACAGATTTATAAATACACAGTTTTTATAAACCAATGAAAATACCTATCCTGGAAATATAATCACAGTCTACCTCCACGGTTTGTTACCCGGCAACAAATTGGGTATGTAAAAACTTAACAACTTGAAATATTTCATATGCAAGATCAAAACCTGCAAGTTTTCCACCCACCACCTGTACCCTACAACACCCACAGAAGAGATCACTTAGAAAGGAAGGGAAATTAATTTAGCACCATGAAGGTGCTAAGTGCTGTTCAGAATAATATATTCAAAATAACACATGGAAATAATAAAAATCCTCTCTTGCTTATTCCTCCCTGAGGCAAAAATTTGATTTGTTTTTTCTTTCTCCGAGTCTGTGTGCCCCATTGTTTACCAGGTATTTGCAATGTTTGATGTGCAGACAAATTTTTTCAATCTTTCAAAATTATAAAACATTGACATGAAGTTATTTTTTTTAAGTTGGTTTTATTTCCCCCTCTGGGGTTGGGGATGTGAGACTGCTTTGTTGGGCCGCTGGAGACAAGCTAAAATAGCTCACCAAAGGGAGGGGAAATCACAGAACAGAGGGAGTGGATTCTGAGGCAAGAAAAACTATTCAATAAGATACACCTCCAGGGCCACAGCGGAGGACAGGTAACCTGATCCCTGGTGGTAGCTATATCAGTTGCACCAAGTCCAATTGCATCTTTGTTTTACGTTCAGATTTCAAAACTTAAATCAGAATTATTAGCCAGTAAACAAAATATACAATAAGAAAAGATTCTGAATTCAGTCCTGCAGTAGGATACTGGAAATCAGCCTTAAGATGCAGCACCTCATTATTTATAAAGCAGAGGCCACTGGCAGGAGTTTATATGTTACATTTGTACACTCTGGTCAAGTGTGTATAGAAATCATTCATTTCTTCTTTCCATCTTTTCTCAAATACAAATTTATAGTCAGTTGGTGACCAGAAAATCACATCTAGAAACTACCTTTAATAAGTACAAGTTCTCCTGAATCAGAAATATGAATTTCATTCCTTTTTTAACCTGCTAACCCTTTCCCTAGTCCCTGGTTTCCCAACATGGTGTCAAAAGGAGACTAGATTTAACTTCAAAATACTTTAACAAACTCCAACAAAAAGCAGCACTGTACTGGGGCACTTAGAGCCTCCCTGACATATATTAATAGGATTTTTAGCTTAAAACATATGTTTACATTTTTTCAGCAAAAGAGAGAAAATATTTTTAGATGGAAAGCCTTAGTTAAGTAGCTACATGCATAATGACACATATGTCCTTCTGGCCCTGTGAATGAAATAAAAGCTCCAGCCAGCCATTCTATTTTTAACACCTCTGAAGACTTATTTGTAAATGTATGAGTTACATTATAAGGGCCATGTCAAATCACATTTTGATAATGAAGATTTGGATGCATTAGTTTTGCAATTATACCCAGCGAATATGCATTCATGCTCACCTGGCTTTGTTTTCTCAATTTTGTGTGTGCATGCATGTGTGTGTGTGTGTATTTCATATTTTTGAGTATAACTGCTACAAGAGTCCCTGATGCCTTGGTGTCATTGGAAGTTTTATTGTAGTTATATATTCTGTACAGGAGGGATGGGAAGATGGGGTTAGACACAGAAAATAAAATCCCAATCTTTAATTGCTGCTTTACAACTGGCTTCTTAGCCACCAAAGGTGATGGTATCGGCTGCCTGTTTCTCCTGCTACAGTGGCGATTTCATATCATGGACTTCTTTGTTGACAGACAGGTACATGCTGCTATTAGACACTGTGTCTGAGGGTTTTTTCCTGCAGGAAAGTAAAGAAAGTACATTAGGAGCATACCCAGCTCCTGCACCAAACCAACAACACTTCGGATAATGATATTTGTCACCGGCTTAAAGTAACAAGGAGTCATTCAGTTCCCATATGTTTATGTAAAATTTCTCATATAATGGACTGTTTTCCGGGCCAAGTTCATTTAACTTTACAAAACGTAGTTACTTCCAACTGGCAGATCTTGAAAACAGCCCCACAACTATTCAAACAAAACAGTGAACTTAGCGGGGAAGTTAGCAGGAAGGTGGAGGTTATGTCTATAAACACATACAAATGTACACATGTGTGTTAATATTTAACTGCTATTTCTGATGCATGATGTAGAATGACAAGTGTGGCTATAATTTGAGGTGAGATTTCACTCACTCTGCGTGTATCTTTTCTCCTGTTTAACTTTCAAAAGCCAGTTCAAGGACAGTGGAGGTGTTTCCTCTGCCTAATCCAGCCCTGGGTACAGGGCTGAGACCACCAGGCAGAATAGACAAGGCCCAGTATCAGTGCCAGGTGAAGAGCACCCTGCAGGGAACCACAGCACACCAACAGAGGCTGCATTTCCTTTCCATTTATGAAACGTCTCTCTGCTCTTGAATAAAGAAAAGGAAACAATTGCATTCCCCCTACTTCCTGCTCTCCTGTTAAATATTTCAGTCAGCGTTCCCTGGGACATTTTTGGCAGAGACTTTAATCTGTTGCTTTGGGTAGATGTTTGATACACCCTTACAAAATAACATTTTTGAGTTTTAAGATTTTTCCATCTCTCTGTGAAGGCTCCATCACGTCCCCTCAATCCTATAGATAGCAATAATAAAATATTAGACATGAAGGGGGCTCAGAGATCATCTAAAGAGTTTACCTTCTTCATTTTGCAAATGGGGAAACTGAATCCAAGAAAAGAAAGTTATAAGCCTACGATCTCACAGCCAATTTGTGGCAGAACAACAAAAATGACAGCCAGGTCTCACCGACTCCAAAGTCCGGATTGGTTTTCCATGAACGTTGCTTCTGGGGTGCCCTACATAAAGCAATCATACAATTACTTTGATTTGCTTTCTTTCATGATTTGCAAGGGCAAACCCATCTTTCATTTAGATATCATATGTACTTGAACAGGATTGCATATACCCAGCAGGTATTTAAGAAATGTTTGATAACATGAAGAAGTATCTAGTGTTCTCTGTGAAAAGTGTTTTTTTTTTCCTTAAATTTTTTTCAAATGATGAAAAAAATACAAAAAAAAAAAAAATTTTCAAGGAAAGGAAAGTAGAAAAGCTGTCCTTTGTAAAGTTAACCCTCTCTCCAAGCCTGGATGTTATGAACTTATGGTTAACCTTTTTAATGTTTTGCTTACCCTCTGAACTTGGTATCCTTTCACTACATTTAAGCCTGAAACATAAAATTTTGGTATCCCATTTGTAAGGGTGAAGGAGTTAGAAATAAAATGTTCTCAAAACTGCACAGCAAGTCACTGTCACCCATGTTGGGCATAGAACACGTAACCACTTCAGTTTATAAACATTTGTAGGACCGTGGGGTGTTGCTTTCCCTCTATTTAGGAATGTTTGATGCAATAGCAAAGCACTTCCTATCCTGCTGCTTTGGTGTGAAACTGTGCAGAAATATTGCCTGTTATGTATGGAATATAAGAGATTTTTCAAAATACAACATGGCAGTCAGAAGCATTTATCTTGTTTAGTCTGTGTGGCATTTAGAGGAAATTCCCATCAGGGAGACATTGTTTAAACGCAGATCATTCCCTTGAATTGGGAGCAAATGTTCACTCTATAAAACCATTGGGTAAAAAAGTCTGGATGTTTACTTTTAAGGATTTTAGTTAATATATACAAACCAGGATGACTACTATGAAAACAATCAGTATAAATGCAATTATTTTATTAATACTATGTAAAATATTTTCCTAGGCAAATATTTCCATAAAAGTTAAAGCATCATTTGAGAATTATGACAATTTTAAAAGCCCATAGAGGTAGGATATCTCCTTTTCTGTATTTTTCATTCAAATGCCAGATTTTTTTTCTTTTTCCTTTTAAGAAATCCCAGTTATTACCAAGGAAAGATGCAAGGGCACTTAATGACAAACATTTTAACTTCAAAGCCAAAAAGTAGACCAAAATAGAAAATAAATTGGGTTTCAATGAATCATTTCACCCACTAATACAAGCTCTGCTGAGGATACGTCAGTCCCTGGCTTGATAAAGGAAAACTTTGAAATAATCAATGTGACTGACACTCAAGGGTAACAAACCCTTCATTTTTCTTATAATTGAGAAATTTTTGATTGTCAAAAGAACATACTTCATGTGTTACTAAAAATAACACACAATACCTTACTGTAACATCCCAGAAGTTTGCTTCATTTTTATATGCTGCATGTATTAATCATATTATTAATATTAAAAATGAAATAAAACATAATCAAGGCTCCATTCCCAAAAAGTTATAATTAAATAAATGCCACATTCTTGATTGTGCTAAGGCCAATTAAATCTAATTTCTCTTCTGTTTCCATACACAGGCTGCAGCTGTATGTGCAATCCAGGGGTAATTAATTGCCACCAACTGCCTTCCTCTAAAATAGGGGTGTCTGAAATTGGTACACAATGTATGCCCCAGAGACCAAAACAGAGCCTAATGCTGTTTAGGATGTTCATGGTTCTTTAATGATCCAGAGTAAATTTTTTCCCTCCACAAGCTGCCGTCCATTTTGTCTGTCTCTTGTGCATAGAATGACTCAGGATTCTGGGTTTCATTAACCAATTCAGACTAGTAAGAAAGCCAGAGGCAAGGCAGGAAGGGTCACCCATTCAGGAATGGCAACCTCACTCTGAAAAGTCTATGCCAGGAGAAGAAACTCCAAGTGGGTCCAGTTTAAGTGAAGAATTTTCCAATTCTATCAGAAAATAATGTACCACTTGGAAAAGGTATTTGAGAAAGGCAAGGTACAGATTTTATTCTTTAGAATTAGACTTCAAAAGAGGCCTCAGAGTAGCCCAATAATTGTTAAAAAGTATATTCTAAGTGAAAATATTAGAAACTCCATTCAGGGATAGAAACTTGATCACGCATACATTCATACATTCTTACAGCTGGAAGAAACTACAAGAGATTAAGAATCTGCCTGCAATGCAAGAGACCTGAGTTTGATCCCTGAGTCAGGAAGATCCCCTGGAGTTAGGAAATGGTAACTCACTCCAGTATTCTTGCCTGGAGAATTCCCACAGACAGAGGAGCCTGGCAGGCTACAGTCCATAGTGAGGCAAAGAGTCAGATGTGACTGAGCAACTAACACCTTCACTTCCTCTTAAGGACAGGCTGCTTCTAGCCTATTCCTAACAAATGAAGATTGAATCTATTTTTAAAATCTGAGCAACAGAATATACCTTTCTTGCTACCTAACCTGACATTTAATGATCCTATTATAAAAAATAATGCATTGAATCTGAAATCATCCTGCTGGACCAGTTTACTGGGTGAGAAGGAACACAGTTTGTTTTCCATCTTCAGATAGTAACCCTTTAGAGGTACAGATTATTTTTCAGCCTCACCATTCTCTTCTGCAAGCTATATATCTCAATCCCTTAGGTTTTTTGGTCCAAATTCTCCACATCGCTCTTTATTTGTAGAAGCTAGATTAAGAGCCAATCAGAAGCTGAGCAGCACTGAACACAGAGATTGTTTTGTATCCCCTAAGCTAGACTATTTTAATACTTGCAGTATCTTGCTTGATTTAGACACTTATTCTCTGTTGCAGGGCTTCCCTGGTGGCTCAGCAGTTAAGAATCTGTCTACCAACACAGGAGACTCAGGTTCCATCCCTGGGTTGAGAAGAACTCCTAGAGAAGAAAATGGCAACCTACTCCAGTATTCTTGCCTGGGAAGTCCCATAGAATGAAGAGTCTGGCGGGTCACAAAGAGTCACACACAACTTGGTGACTAAACCACCACCATTCTGTGTTGCTGACAACTGGCTTACTACCCACAATGAAAGCTTTTTGTCACACCTCCAAAAATTTAGACAATCCCCATCCCCTCCATGCAAGCTTAGCTCTCTTACCCAAGGGGACCTCCTCTTTCTGAATCTTTCTATTTATCTCTGACAATGCCCTGCAGTTTATGAAAATTATCCTTAATTTGGTTGGTTGCTTTCAGGGTCATCCTCAAGCTTGGGGTCAATTTCTCTCTATTCTTTTCTTTTTGGATATTTATAAAAGTATTAGACAAAAATGGTACATGAGTTGGCCCCTAAAGTATTCCCCTAGCTTGAAGCTGAGTTACTAATAATCACTCTTCAAACAGACTCTGCATTTAACCTCTTCATGCTGATATTTTCTATTTCATCTGGATTTCCACATTACATATACCTTTACACCCTCGGTGAAACCCTGTGAGGATGTATTTATTATAAAACATGTGTATGTTTCTCTGTGGGAATATACAGTAAATTAAGATGTCCTTCTGAGATCAGTAAAGCTGTGCCCTGGAATGCTATAGCATTTAACCACAGGTTTGATCCAACCTCCTTTGTAAATCACCTTGGACATGTGCTTTCTGAAATATGAACATGAATTATTGCCTTATTTTCATACTGTGGGTATTGTTTATTATGGAAGGGCCATTAACCCTGTAAGATGCAGATAATCTTCCACTTGCTTGTCTACAGCAGAAGATCATTTACTGTCACCCTGATTAAATATATTATGACAGCAAAGCTAGTAATGCGCAAGGTATGGGCGAAGAAAGAACATGCTTCACACACTCTCTCTGCTGCTCTCTGCAGAACAGTTTCTGTATCTCATTTGGTACTTTTCAAATAAAGAACATCACATTACCAGAAGCCATTTTACCCTTATATGCTCATATACATTGGTCTCCAGAGAAAACCAGGACAACAGATTTCTATAAAAATTGTATTTACAAAGTAACAGTCCTGATTAAGTTTATTATTAGTGCCCAGAGTTTGTGTACTCCTGATGCCTCAAACACTGAACTCAAGGTTTCTCCTTTAGTACAAGCAATAAAACAAACCTCAGGCTGACCTTCCTCAAGACAAGCGCTAAAATAATGGTATTCCCCAACTTACTTTTAAACCCAAGCCTGAGAAAAAAGCTTGAACGTGATCCACGAGGGTACACGACAATGCATCTCACATACACATGTACATAAAGATACATTATAAATTATATTTCCCACATCCTGTCTCTATACACACACATAAGCTGCTATAATTTAGTTATTTACTATGTACTACTAGTGGTGTAAAATGTCATTTTCTAAGAATACATCCGAGGCTTAAGTCAGCAGTTTTATGATATCATCTGCGCTGGGAAAACATTAAAGGCTCAATATTTAATAAACATAATAAACATCCCCATGAAACAAATTGTTCATAAACTACCTGTTTAATTTTTCAGGGTTCCTGAACCACATATTTTCTTATTAGTTGTGAGCCTGCTGGGTTGGAGGATAGATAGGGCCTGTCAGGGATAGAATATAATGTAGCGGTTTTATGAATTATTTCTGTGAGGAAAAGCCTATTACAGCTGACAAGAGGGTGATGATATTAGCCCATCATCATTCAGATGGCACCACCCTTCCCCCTTTCATCCGTCAGGCCTCTTGTATGGGGGCTGTAAGCCACACCGTCTCAGCACAGCCAACACAAAGACAAATTCTACTCTTTTTCTGAGTCCATGAAACATTTAGTATTTCATTTTGAATCATGGCAGATGACAGAAACAAATGGCCTAATGAATCTCGCTTATTGTCCCTTGCAAATCTGAGGATGAGCTAAAAGTAAAATCTCTTATTTCTTTGCTCTTTTTTTTTATTTCTTTACTCCTTTTTTTTTTTTTCCTTTTTGATGGATTTCTTCTCCCCAGAAAAATCTCTGTTGCATTCTAAATAGATGAAGTTATATTATTTTCATAAACACGTTGCTTGATTTGGAAATCAATTGCACAGCTCCTTCATAATCCTTTTCTTTTTGATCATCTCTCGATAAGTAACTTTTGGGACAATCAATTTTCACCCATCCTGTGGCCTTATAAAATGTAAATACAACAGGAGGCAAGATGAAAACAAAAAATAACAAGTAAATACTTACTGTATTGGGGGAAAATGGCAATGACTCATCAATAAGAATTGATGACAATAAGAACTAATTACCTTTGTTTTATTTAAAGGAACATTCAGTCTGCAGCACCTATTTATACATTATTTGGCTGAACTTTACAGCTTTTGTGGTTACTTTTTCTAGGTGCATTTACTTTAAATATGACATTGAGGTTTGTAAGGGATTTTCTAGGTGGAGCTGCTCTGGGAAATAATGAAAAAGAAAGAAATGACTCTACTCACTAATGACATTATTTTCTTATTTGCTATTTGAAAACCTTCTGGGTAGAACTGAACACAAGGCAGTGCTGCTGTGGTAGTCTGAAAAATACCACCTGTTAAGAGATTTCCTTTATGCTCTTTGCTGCTCTGTTTAAAGAAGTCTTGTTCCTGGTGCTTGCTTCTCCTTCATCAGCATCAAACAGTACTGAATGCCATGTGTTCCCAGCAGACCACAGCATCAAGGCCACGTGTCTGTATCATATATGCATGCTTTCAACAAAATGCAAGAGCATCGTTGTTGAGAAACGTGCATTTAACTTTGCAAAAAAAAAAAAAAGGAAAAATTTCAGAGTTGGGCTAAAAATAGAATGGTAGAAGTTAGTAAGAGAAAAAGAGAAGAATTTCTCCTCCAGCTCCTTGCCATTCCTTAGTCTTTTTTTGCATTTTTCTCTGTGACTCTGTAATGGATTTTTAACAGCCATTGGAGCTGTCAAGTAAATTTTTCTTAGTTCAAGTATGTACAATTGATCCTGATAGATGTTAATAGCTCCCAAACTAAGGCAGAGTCTGCAGTCAACATACAGGAATAACAATTCTGTGGTTAGAAAAAGAGAAAGTTTGACAACTGAGGCTATAATATAGGCCAGAAGCACTCCAGGTCAAATTTCCTTAGTTTTGGGAGTAAAATTTCACCAGTGATACCCCTAAGTTTATAACATTAGTTATATTATGACTCAATTTTTTAACATGTAGGTTTAGGTACTTTCACAATAAGTTATTTCCAAAATATGAAATTCAGCAAGCCACTTTGGAAAAAAAAGGATATAAATATATCAATTTTTTATTTTTATAATTTCCTTTTAGAAAGAAAGCACTAAAGTTTGATTTTTAATACTAGTGTTACAAATTGTACTAGTTGAATTTTTGCTAGTTATCAAGATTATGACATTAAAAAGACTCAGAATTGCCAAAGCAATCCTGAAGAAAAAGAACAAAGCTGGAGGCATAATCCTCCCAGATTTCAATTAATATATAAAGCTACAGTAATCAAAACAGTGCAATATTGGTACAAAACAGACATATGGTTCAATGGAACAGAATAGAGAACCCAGAAATAGATCCACACACCTATGGTCAATTACCTTTGACAAAGAAGACAAGAATGCAAATGGGAAAAAGAGTCTCTTCAGAAGATGGCTCTGGGACAGTTGGACAGTTGCATGTAAACCAATGAAGTTAGAACATAACCTCACATCACATACAAAAATAACCTCAGAATGGTTTAAAGACTTAAATATAAAGACACCATAAAACTCCTAGAAGAGATTACAGGCAAAACACTCTCTGACACAAATCATACCAATGTTTTCTTGGGTCAGTGTCCTAAGGCAACAGAAATAAAAGCAAAAATAAACAAATGAGACCTAAGCAAACTTACAAACCTTTGCACAGCAAAGGAAACCATAAAAAAAGAAAGAAATGAGGCAACCTATGAAAAGGGAGAAAATATTTGCAAATGATGTGATTGACAAGGACTTAATGTCCAAAATACACAAAAAACTCATACAATTCAACAACAAAAAGGACAAACAACCCGACCAAAAACTGGACAGAAGACCTAAACAGATATTTTTTAAAGAAGACCGTATTTTCTAAAGATGGTCAATAAGCACTTGAAAATATGGTCAACTTTGCTAATTATTAGAGAAAGGCAAATCAAAACTACCGTGAGGTACCACCTCACATCAATCAGAATGGCCATCATTAAAAAGTCTATGAACAGCAAATGCTGGAAAGGGTGAGGATCCCATACTGTTGGTGGGAATGTAAGTTGGTATGGCCACTAAGTAAAACAGTATGGAAGTTCCTCAGAAAACTTAAAAAAAAAAAATATGATCTAGCAATCCCATTCCTGAGCATATATCTGGAGTAAAACACAGTTCAAAAATACACATGCACCCCAGTGTTCACAGAGCTGTTTACAATAGCCAAGATACGGAAGCAATCCAAATGTACATTGATGGATGAATGGATAAAGAAGATGTGGTACATACATACAAGAGAATACTATTCAGCCATACAAGGAATAAAATAATGTCATTTGCAGTCACATGGATGCAACCAGAGATTATCATACTAAGTGAAGTAAATCAGACAAAGACAAATGCCATATGATATCATCTACATATGGAATCTAAAAGAACCTATCTATGAAACAGACACACACTCACAGGAGTAGAAAATAGACTTGTGGTTGCCAAGGGGGAGGTGGGGGAGGGGAGGCATGAACTAGGAGTTTGGGGTTATTAGATGCAAACTATTACATATAGAATGGATAAACAACAAGCTCCAACTATATAGCATAGGGAACACTATTCCATATCCTGAGGCAAACCATGACAGCGAAGAATATAAAAAAGAATGTACATATGTATAAAACTGTCACTTATTTGTACAGCAAACATTAACATTATATTGTAAAACAAATATACTTCATGAAAATAAAACAAAATTTTAAATTTTAAAAAGATTATGACATTAGAAAATATAATATAAATGTACTTCAATTACTTTTATTATGCTCTTGAGTAGTTGATTTCAACAATACTTGCTTTTTCCAAAAGGAAACATTTTGTAACTAATGGTCATTTATTTCAAAAGTGTTTAACAAGAAGAGACCTTTATAATCTAAATATACCAGAGATTGAAATCTAGTGAAGAAAATCAGTTGTACAAACAGAACATTTGGAAATATTTGGGTCTAATAATTCAGTGCCATCATCTTCATCATTATCTAATACCCTTTTGGACTTTTTGTCAGTCTCTGAGCCTAGCCTAAGTACCAGGTAGAATTAAACATTTTTATTTGAAAAAAATCAATGAATACTTTATTTTTATTTTTATCTCCTGCATATTATCAGGCTAAGAGAAAAAAAAAAACATGATTTGCTAACCAAAATGTATACCAATTTATTTTCATACAGCAAAACGAGCAAAACCTAGAATTAAAAAGAAGTAAAAGAAATAGATTTGTTTCCATAAACTGACCTTGTTTCCTAAAAGACTGAACATATTAAGTGATGCTCAATGGTATCATAGTGAAAGAAATCTCCCAGGAACTAAGGTAGTGCCTCATCCTCTGGTTTCCATCATTTTACCATCAATGCAGATACGTTTGTTTCCAACTTTGATGTACTTTCTAGTTAATTAGTTCAGACCAAACTTTTAATGTTAGTAAAGGGCATCCTTATAAACTTCATAGAAACACATATGTTCAGGAAAATGGTAGCATATTTCTTGTTAAAAATAGATGTAATATTGAAAAATTACTAAGCAACTGAAGTTGAATTGAGGAAAATGAGAAGTGAGGCAGAGTATTTGTATATACTTACTATAAGTAAAAGGTCATTGGCCAGGTGATATTGAGTATAATCATATGAAACTACTGGTTTTTAGATCAGAAATGGTTGAATAATTGCAATTTTATACAGTCCAACCTAATTAGATTCATTTGTAATAAGCATAGATTGTGCATTTCCTTAAAAAAAAAAGAAGTACAAAAATTGGCCAATGGTACCTTGAAGAATGATGAGCTGTATGTGACAAGAAGGTTGAGAAAACAAACTGAAAATTCTACACAGTTAGAATAAGTAGAATTATAACAATAGCTTCTTAGAGCTGAGACAAGCAGTCAGTAACATATTCCTCAAGACAGAGTCAGCATTTGGATAGTCTTAAGGAAATCCCAAATTCTGAAACAGTTAATGCTTTGTGCATGATGTTTCCTTATATATATTGTTCCCTGTATCTAGAATGCCTGGCAAGGCTACTCATACTTCATGACTCAGTTCATTAGTTCCTTTTATACATCACCTTGGATTTTACACTATAATTATTCAAATGTTGATCTTTTTCACTGAATGGAAAGATCTCCAAGAGCAGGGTTGCTATCTTTTTTTTGTTTCTGCCCCTCTCATGAGTACTGTTCCTCATGTAGAGCGGATGGTCAACGCATGGTTGTTGAGCAGATAAGTTTTTTCACATTTTAAACTAAAGATTAGGACTATTGTCAGTCAATTTTTGCGTTTTCAATTATATAGAACTATACTGGGCTAATAAAATTAGAAACTGAAAAAAAAGCTAGAGATTATAATCAATGAGGACTTTATAAATTAACTATATAACTGAATGTATATATTATAAAATGTACCAGATATCCGAAAGGCATACAGATGTTAAAATGTACACTGATGTACCAAGACTAAGAAATAAAACATGACATATGGTTAAATGTCTTTGTTTTGTATCCCATTTTTCTCTTCCTTGGCCTTCTGAGTAATCACTGTGTTAAATATGGTTATTACTTCTATGCATACATTTGCTTATATATTCACTACATGCTTGCATTGAATATATAGATGGCTTTGGGTGGTAGGAATATTTTAACAAATTAATCTTTCCAATCCAATGACAAGGCAAATCTCATTTATTTGTACCTTTTTTTAATTTCCTACATTGTTTTATAGTATTCAGCAGACAGATCTTTCACTTCCTACATTAAATTTATTACAAATTATTGCAGTTTTTGATGCTATTATTAATACAGATAGATTTTCTTTATTTCTTTTTCAGATGGTGCATTGTTAGTGTATAAAAATGCAACTGATTTTTGTGTGTTGATCTTGTATCATGCAACTTTACTGAATTTTTTTACTAATTTTAACGGTTTTTCTCTTTTTCCTTAGTGGAGTCTTACTGATTTCTATGTATAAGATTATACCATCTGCAAATGGAAACAATTTTGCTTCATCTTTTCCAATTTGGATGTCTTTTATTTCTTTTTCTTGCCAAAGTGACCAGGCTAGGACATCCAGTACTATGTCTAATAGGAGTAGTGAGATTCGGTATCATGTTCTGCTCCTGATCTGAGAGGAAAACTTTCAACCTTTCACCACTGAGTATGTTAGCTGTGGGCTTTTATTATGTTGAGGCATGTTTCTTTCTTATGCAATTAACTGAGGTTTTTTTTAATCATGAAAGGGTGTTGTATCTTGTCAAATCCTTCCAATAAATCTATTGAGAGAATCGTAAGATGTTTTACCTTCATTTGTTATATTAATATAATGTATCATATTTATTGATTTCTCTATGTTGAACCATTCTTGCGTCTATGGGATGAATTCCACTTGATCATGGTCTGATCCTTCTATGTACTGCTGAATTTGGTTCGCTCGTATTTTGTTGACAATTTACCACGGATATTGACCTATTGTTATTGTTGTTGCATTTAATGTATTGTCTTTCTCTGGCTTATATAAAGCTAATGCTGGCCATATAATATGATTTTGGAATTACTCCTACCTCTTCAATTTTTGGGAAGAGTTTGAGGAAAACTGGCATTAATTCTTCCTTAGATGTTTTGAAGAATTAACCAGTGAAACCATCTGTTCCTGGGGTTTTATTTGGGGAGGTTTTTGATTACTGATTTCACCATCTTGCTACTGGTCTGATAACAGCTTTTCTTTTTCTTCAAGATTTAGTCTTAGTAGATTACATGTTTTAGGAATTTATCAATTTCTTCCAGGTTATCCAGTTTGTTGGCTTATAACTGTTCATGATAGTCTCTTATGAACCTTTTTATTTTTGTGCTATCAGTTGTAATCTCTTAGCTATCACTTCTGACTTTATTTACTTAAGACTTCCTTTTTTTTATTAGTCTAGCTGAATATTTGTCCATTTTGTCTGTCCTTTAAAAAAAAAGAGTTTTCTTGATCTTTTCTATTATTTGCTGATTTCTCATTTACTGCAGCTCTGATCTGTAATTTCTTGCTTCTGCTAACTCTGGCCTTGATTTTTTCTTCTTATCCAAGTCCTTGAGTATGGTTACACTGTTTATTTGAGATATTTATTAATGTAGTTGCTTACCACTATCAAATTCCCTCACAACTTTTGTTTATTGCAATTTGTAAGTTTTGTTGTGTTTCTATTTTCATTTGTCTCAAGATATTTTTGCTTTATTTTTTGATTTCCCCTTTAACCTATTGGTTGTTCAGGAGAGTATGTTTTCATATCCATGTATTTGTGAAATTTCCAGTTTTCCTCTTGTAATTTAGTTCTAGTTTTGCATCATTGTGGTCAGAAAAGATATTTGATATGATTTTAACCTTCTTAAATTTTCTAAGGTTTGTTCTGTGGCCTAACATATGATCTATCCTCAAGAATACTCCATGGGCACTTTAGGAAAAGAGTGTTGCTGCTGCTATATATCTGCTAAGCTCATTTGTTGTAAAGTAGAGTTTGAATTCAATGTTTCCTTCTTGATTTTTTGTCTGTATGATATTCTTGTTGTTGAAAAAGTGGTATTGAAGTCCCCTACTATTATTATATCATATTTTTACTTTCAGATATATCAATAATTTGCTTAACTTTAGAACAACTTATTTAAGGGTACTGAAGTTTGGTGGATGTGAAAGAGGAGAGTGAAAAAATGGCTTAAAACTCAACATTTGAAAAACTAAGATCATGGCATCCAGTCTCATCACTTCATGGCAAATGGATGGGGAAATAGTGGAAGCAGTGATAGATTTTATTTTCTTGGACTCCAAAATCACTGTGGATGGTGACTGCAACCATGAAATTAAAAGATGCTTGTTCCTTGAAAGAAAAACTGTGAAAAACCTAAACAACATGTTAAAAAGCAGAGACATCACCTACAAAAGTCTGCATAGTTAAAGATATAGTTTTTCCAGTAGTCAAGGTACAGATGTGAGAGGTCTACCATAATGAAGGCTGAGCGGTGAAGAATTGACATTTTTGGATTGGATGCTGGAGAAGACTCTTGAGAGTCCCTTGGAGAGCAAGGAGATCAAACCAGTAAATCTGAAAAGAAATCAACCCTGAATATTCATTGGAAGGACTGATGCTGAAGCTGAAGCTCCAATACTTTGGCCACCTGATGTGAAAAGCCAACTCACTGGAAAAGACGTTGATACTGGGAAAGAATGAAGGCAAAGGGAGAAGGGGGAGCAGAGGATGAGATGGTTACATGTATCACTGACTCAGTGGATACGAATTTGAGCAAATTCTGGGGGATAATGAAGGATAGGGAAGACTGCAGTGCTGCAGTCCATGGGGTTCCAAAGAGTTGGACACAACTTAGTGACAAGAACAGCAAAATATCAGATGCATATATATTTACAATTGTTATATCCCATTGATGAACTAATCCTTCATCATTATGTAATGATCTTCTTTGTCTCTTGTTACAGTTTTTTAATTTAAAGACTATTTTGTCTGATGTAAGTATAGCTGGCCCTGCTCTCTTCTAAATTTCATTTGCACAGAATATCTTTTTTAATACTTTCATTGAAACCGATTTGTGTTCTTAAAGCTAAAATGAGTTTCTGTTTGGCAGCATATGGTTGGATCTTGTTTCTTTATTCATTCAGCCACTGTATAATTTTTCATTGAGTAACTTAATAAATTTACATTTAAAGTAATTATTAATAGGTAAAGTACTAATGCCATCTTATTAGTTGTTTTCTGGCTATTTTGTAGTTCTAATCTTCCCTTCCTACAGTATTCCTCTATGAATTAATGAATTTCCATGATTTGAGGCTTAGATTTTTTTCTCATGTCTTTTATGTAGATTTTTACATTGTGGTTACCATGAGGGTTACATAAAACATGTCATAGATATAATAGTTTATTTTAAAGTTAACTTTGATAGCATATAAAACTCTACTCTTTTACTCTACTTCCCCATATTTTATGTTTTATTAATTTCAAAATTTTTATCTTTTTATATTTTGCATTCATTAATGAATTATTACAGCTATGCATGCATGAGTGCTAAGTCATTTCGGTCATGTCTGACTCTTTGAGACCCTTTGGACCACAACTCGCCAGGCTCCTCTGTCCATGGGGTTCTCCAGGCAAGAATACTGGAGTGGGTTGCCATGCCCTCCTTCAGGTGAGCTTCTCCACCCTGGGGTCAAAACCGTATCTCTTATGTCTCCTGCACTGGCAGGAGAGTTCTTTACCACTAGGGTCCCTGAGAAGCCCTATCACAGCTATAATAATAAGGCTTTTGTCCTTTAACATTTGTACTAGAGTTAAGTGATTAACATACCCAACATATTGCATTATTAGAGTATTCTGAATCTCACTATCACTAACCTTTACTAGTATATATTTCATATTTTTGTGTGTTTTCATGTTAATTAGCATCCTTTCATTTCTCCCCAAATAACATCTTTCATCACTTCTTATGGGGCAGGTCTAGTAGTGATGAAATTCCTTAACTTTTGTTTGTCTGGAAAAGTCTTTTTCTTGCCTTCATTTCTGAAGGACAACTTTTCCAGTTAAAGTATTCTTTTTGGTAGTTTTTTTTTTTTTTTTTTTCTCTTTCTTTCTGTACTTTTTTTTTTTTTTTTTAACTTTCATAACACTCTCTTTTGGCCTACAAGTTTCTGCTGAGAAATTCTCAGTTAGCCTTATGGGTGTTCCCTTGCATGTGAGGAATTTCTTTTTATATTGCTGCTTTTAAAATTCTTTATTTGCCTTTAATTCTAGACAGTTTTATCATAGTATGTCTCAGAGAAAATTTTTTGGGGACGAAATTGTTTGGGGACCTATTAGTTTCATGAACTTAGATACCTTAATCTCTCCCTAGATTTTGGAAGTTCTCAACTATTATCAACTTAAAGCTTCTTTGAGTAAACTTTCCTTCTCTTTCTCTCTCTCATCTCCTTTGGGGACTCTGATTTTGTATTTCATGTAACAGTACCCCATAGGCCCCAAAGACTTTCTTCACTCTTTTCATTTTTTTTCTGTATTCTCCTCTAACTAGATAATTTCAAATGACCTATCTTCTACCTCACAGATTCTTTCTTGTGCTTGATCAAGTCTGTTGTTCATGATTTCTATTGTGTTTGTTTTTCATTTTATTCATTGTATTCTTCAGTTCCAGAATTACCATTTGGTTCTTTTTTTGTGTGATTTCTTTCAGCTAAATTTCTTGTTTTGTTCATGTATTGTTTTTCTGATTTAATTAAACTGTCTCCCTGTGTTTTCCTGTAGACTATTGAACTTCCTTAAAACAACTATTTCGTATTCTTTATCAGGCAAATTTCAGATATTTGCTTCTTTGGGGTTGGTTACTGGAAAATTATTGTTCCTTTGGTGTGTCATGTTCCCCTGATTTTCTGTTTCCTAGAGTCTTGCATTGCCATCTCCATGACTGAAGAAGTCATCTCCTCCAGACTTTACTGACTAGCTTCAGGACAGAAATGTCTTACATCAACCCCCTTACAGACTCTGAGGTTTTCTTAGAACTTTTCTGTGGATACTCCTGCTCCCTATTTTGTGTTCCTTCTTGAGAGGGAATTCTTAAGATTGTATGCATTTTCTTGACTGTACACAGTGAGGCCAGGTGCTGGTTTGCTCTTCATAGGTGGTAAAGCTCATGTTCATGTGCTCTCTCCTAATCCTACAAAATCAGGCCTGCTTTCTACAGGTGCTCACTAGCCTGTAAAGTCTCATTCTTATCACCCTCAGGGGCATGTACAGGGATCTTGCCCCATGGAGTATGCAAACCTTTGCTGAGAGGGAATGTGTGGGTGAGGTGCAGAGTGTTGGGACCATCTATTGGCCAGTTGGGAGGATCTTAGGTGAGATGTTCCTTGTAGCTCATGGTTGGTCTCCTTGATTGAGTCTGCAGAGCAGTTAGAAGATTCTACATTTCTTTGAAATCCTCTCAGAGCCCTGGCTACTCTTCTCCTAGCTGCTTCCTGTCCCCTAATTGCACATCTCAGTATTCTGAATGTGGTAAAAAGAAAAAAAAATGTGGATCTCTCTACTGTTGTGGGAAAATTGTTTAAATCTTAATTATGTTGATTTGGTTCATGGTGATTTTCAGATCTACCATATCTTTCTACTTT
The DNA here is from genome assembly GCF_055505025.1 of Bos grunniens. Lineage (NCBI taxonomy): Eukaryota > Metazoa > Chordata > Mammalia > Artiodactyla > Bovidae > Bos > Bos grunniens. The sequence goes on along the minus strand of NC_141174.1, from coordinate 70,140,889 downwards.
TCTTTATATTCATTCTATTAAGTTTTGAGATTTTGATATTGAAGCTCCAACTAAAAATCTTAACTTACTGACTAAAAAGTTATTATAATATATAGTGAGACTATATGTAACTTTGTTCTGCATTTTCCAAGTCTCTTCTAAAAGTGTTATCATACTTTCATAATTTAAAAAATAAAAAGAAAGAGGGGGAAAAAAGTGGACCTCTTTGGTAGCATCCCACACAGCTGGGGAAGCTGGGAATTCACTCATACACTCTCCCTTTCCCCAGTGGGTGAAATTGCAGGCCAATGTCTCTCTTGACACTTAACTGTGCCAAGGGTGGAGGTGGGGGGAGTGACAGTGGTAAAGTAAAATATTTCTCTGCCCTCTTCCCTACCTAATCTCAGGGTTTTCTGCTCCAACAGTGTGCTGGAACTTCTCTGCTGAATTCTTGGACTTCCATAAAATCACTCCTATCAATTGGTGAGTGTCAAACATTGTGTTCTTTAAGGGGGAGACAATAGAAAACTCTTATTCTGCCATTTTAATGCCATCATTTCTTGGCAAAATTTTAAGATTAAAGTATACTTTTGAAGCTTGCTCCTTACCATTAGCATTACATTTTTGACAGTTATTCAGGATGAGACATACAGCACTGGCTCACTTACTGAAAGTTCTGTACCATGCTTAATTTTTAATATACTATTTTCTCTTGATAGACATCTTGATCTTTGTTTATTCTTATTACAATTAATGTTACTTTTAATATTCTAGTATTTTGTCTACATGTACAAGAGTTTTTCTTGTGTATGTACCTAAAGTTTTTAATTTTAGTGTATTCAAATTTATTAAATCTTCCTTTATACTTTTAACTTTTTCTCACTTGTTTAAGATGTTTTCCACCCTTTTGGTAAATATATCTAATTATCTTCCAAAATTTCAAAATTTTCTCTTTAACATTTGAATTTTTGATTCATTTTGGATTGCTTTTTTTGTATGGCATAATATAGTAAATAATTTTATATGGAAAATATATTTCCAGGAATATTTACTAAATATATTTTATTTTCTTCATTGATCTCAATGTAAATTTTGTTCATAAATATACATTTTTATATATGTATAGGTTTCCTGGCTCTCTGCTTAGTTATATTGATTAATTTTCCTTTATGAATTTTGCTATTTAATAGGAAAATTCTTTTTGCTTGATGATTTTTTTCTTAGAAGTGCTTTGGCAATTCTTGGCCTTTTATTCTTCCAAGTAAATTTTAGAATGAGTTTGTTATTTAGACCTGTGAATAAACTTATTAGGATTTAAAATAAGATTACTCTAAGTTAATAGATCAGTTTTGAAAGAATTGACATTTTTGTAAATATTGAGTGTTCTATTAATGAACATCTATGTATGTCTCCCCATGTTTCAATCTGTAAATCAATTAAATGTAATTTTCTTAACAGTTATACCATATATTTTATCAGATTTATATTTCTAGATTTTATATCTTTAGTAATTTAAATGACATTTCTTCAGGAGTTGCTGTCATTCAGTTGCTGAATTATGTCCTACTCTTTGCAGCACCATGGACTGCAGCATGCCAGGGATTCCCTGTCCTTCACTATCTCCAGTCTGCTCAAATCCATGTCCATTGAGCCAGTGATGCTATCTCACCATCTCATTCTCTCTGTCTTCTCCTTTTCCCTTCAATCTTTTCTAGCATCAGGCTCTTTCCCAGTGAGTAGGCTCTTCGCATCAGGTGGCCAAAATATTGGAGCTTCAGCATCAGTCCTTCCAATGAATATTCAAGGTTGATTTACTTCAGAATTGGTTTGATCTACTGCAGTTCAAGGGACTCTCAAGCATCTTCTTCAGCACCACAATTTGAAAGCATCAATTCTTCAGTGTTCAGTCTTCTTTTTTTTTTCCTCTTTAATTTTATTATTTAAATATGTAAAAATTGTCATGTTTCAGAACTCAGAAAAATATAAAAAACCACATTCAGATAAGTCTCCCATCTCAACCCCTGCCCCATCCCTTGATCTCCTGATAAACAGCACTTTTCAGTCTTCTTTATGATCTTTCACATCCATACATGACTACTGGAGAAACCATAGCTTTGACTATGAAGACATTTGTCAGTAAAGTGATATGTTTGTTTTTTAATACACTATTTAGGTTTGTCATAGTTTTTCCTCCAAGGAACAAGTATCTTTTAATTTCATGGCTGCAGTCACTATCCGCACTGACTTTAGAGCCCAAGAAAATAAAATCTGTCACTCCTTCCACTTTTCCAACCCTTCTATTTGCCATGAAGTGATCGGACCTGATGCCATGATCTTAGTTTTTTGAATGTTTAGCTTCATGCCAGCTTTTTTACTCTCCTCTTTCACCTTCAGCAAGAGGCTGTTTAGTTCCTCTTCACTTTCTGCCATTAGAGTGGTATCATCTGCATATCTGATATTGCTGATATTTCTTCCAGCAATCCTGATTCCAGGTTGTGATTCATTTAACCTAGTATTTCACATGATGTTCTCTGCATATAAGTAAAATAAGCAAGTCGACAATATACAACCTTGACATACTCCTTTCTTAAATTTGGAACTGGTCAGTTGTTCCATGTCCAGTTTTAACTGTTACTTCTTGACCCACATATAGGTTTCTCAGGAGACAGGTAAGGTTGTGTGATAGTCCCATCTCTTCAAGAATTTTCCACAGTTTGTTGTGACCCACACAGTCAAAAGCTTTAGAGTAATCAATGAAGCAGAAGTAAATGTTTTTCTCTTACTCTTGCTTTCTCCCTGATCCAACAAATGTTGGCAATTTAATCATGTATCTCTGCCTTTTCTAAACCTAGCTTGTACTTCTGGAAGTTCTCAATTCACATACTCTTGAAGCCTAACTTGAAGAATTTTGAGCATAACCTTGCCAGCATATGAAATGAGTGCAAGAGTACATTTTTTTAATTGTATGTTGCTTGCATGCAAAACTGTAATTGTCTTTTGCATACTGACCTAATATCTAGCAACTTTTGAATACTTTTTAAGTAATAAGTGAATAAAGGGCATTTAGGTTCTAGAATATGGCCAGGTTAGAGCACCAAAGGACCTTTTCACTCAACAATGATTGAAGTATAGAAAGCTATATTATCCGAGACATCTCAGGCTCACAAATGGCATAGGTTATCTCTGAGAATCCCTTTATTCTAAAATAATAACAAAAACAGAAAAGAAAATGAATAAAAATGTCAATGCTGACAAAATTGAGAATATGTTATAGTACTATTGGCAAGGATATAGAACAGTTTGAATTCTCATACACTTCTCTTAGAGGGCAAGATTTTAATTTAAATGTTCAAATTACCTTGGAAAACAATTAGATATTTTTCTCAAAGCTGACGTATTGACTATCCTGCAATCTGGAAATCCCTTTTCTTAGGTATATGCCTATGTTAGTTTTATGCTATGCTTATGTACCAGGAGATATATATGAATGCTGATAGCAACATTCATCATAAGAGTAAACAATCTGGAAAAAAAATTTTTAATTCCATCAAAATGGTATAGTCACATGATGGATTTTTTATATAGCAATAAATGAAATAAATATACATACAGAATGAGTGATAAGCTTTGAGAGCATTATGTTGAGTTAAAAAGCAAGTCTAAGAAGATAATGTATAGTATATTATCATTTTCTGCAACTCCCAAAACAGTAAAACTAAACAATATATTCTTAGGCATTTAATATTATGACCAAACCCCACATTTAAAAAAAACAATGAGGAAACAAACACAAAATGTAGGATATTTGTGTCTCTGAGGAAAGAATCAAAGAAATAAGACAAAGAAAGAACACATAGGTAAATGCAAATTACTGGAAATTCCTGTCTCTTGGGCTGAATGTTGGGTTTATGGATATGTTATACCATTATGCTCTACTAATGACATTTACACAACAAAACTTTTGCATGTGCTAAAACATAATAAAAGTAAAATAAAAGTAGAAAAGAATATAAAACATTTATCCTTTTATTTAGCATACAATTAAATACCTGGCCTGTGGGCTACAGTCGTGGGATCACAAAGAGTCAGACACAACTGAGTGACTAATAGTACTACTACCTCTACCAGTGCCAGATACAACTCTGGCTACAGGAATTAAACAATATCCAATGTCAATATTTAAAAAACAGGAAAAAAAATCTCTGTATTCTTGGAACATGCACTGAACAGGACTAAACTAAATGAATTTTATGAAATAGAACTTATTAAGATTAAATTACTTTATAAAGTTATGGAAATAAATGGAAAATAAAAAGGGTCAGTATTCTAATTTAAAAAAATCGAGTTTTGAGATTACCAACAATCTGACAAAAGAAGAATGATTAAAGTCCACTTAAGGAATCAAATCCCTCCATATTAATCTTATTTCATCCTTTCTAAGAACAACAGCCTCAATGATGGCCAAAGGGTTTGATTTGAGAGCAAACTGGGCGAAGCATTGTTTTAGGTTTCTGAGGAATTTCATTTCAATTTAATTATTCACAGAATGTTAAGACCAGTTGAACTTTTCTGCCCTAAATGTCCAGAGTGTGCTCAGTTGCTTTAGTCATGTCTGACTCTTTGCGACCCTGTGGAGTGTCCATGGGATCCTCTAGGCAAGAATACTGGAGTGGGTTGTCACACCCTCCTCCAGGGGATCTTCCTGACTCAGGGATGGAACCTGTGCCTCCTGCATCTAATTCACTGGGGCAGATTCTTTACCCACTGAGCCACCAGGGAAGCCCAAATGTTCAATACTCTGTGCTAAAGATTTGAAATAAGTATCTTTCAAACTGGTACAAATATGGACTAACTCTATCTTGAATACAAATACTAAACCTTTGCTGATCCCTTCAGAAACCCTACATGAACCTCCAGTCAAATAATCACTCCATACCCACCATAGTGAAACATCTAGACGGCCTCACTGATGCAATGGACGTGAACTTGGGCAAACTTTGGGAGATGGTGAGGGACAGGGAGGCCTAGTGTGCTGCTGTCCATGGGGTTGCAAAAAGTTGGATGTGACTGGGTGGCTAAACAACAGCAACAAGATTCACCATAGACTGTGCAAGAGTGAAGAATCTGGATGTAGTCGCATTCAGGGCATTGATGAATAAGCACTCCGTCAGCTCAGAACTGCAGAATTTTCCTACCAATCAGAAAAATTACTAATGAGGCTGCAAATTGTTCTACTCCCAGTTGCCGTACTAATGATCATTTCTAGATAGCAGGCTTTTCCTTCTACATACATAGGAGTGACCAGAGGGGAAAATGAATATAATTTAGTGTAAAAACTTCAAGTGACCCTTGAGTTTTGAATGTGAAAACAAAACAAGAAAAAAAATCAGTATTTACTGCCACCTGAGTTAAGATTTATTGTTCAATTTGGGGTTGAATTACAGCATTTATTGAGCTAGACCAAAAAGTTTGGGGCACTAATTCAAGAGAGCATATTTGACACTAAATTTTCTAAGATATGATTAAGAAACCAAAGACTTCTATTAAACTCAGTAAACATCCTGAAAATGGCAAAAGGAACTTTAAAAGATTAGTGGGTATGCCATCTAGATGTAATACTCCTAAAGTTTAATACATAGCCATTAGGTTTTTTTTTTTTTTTTCTTTTTTTACCTGAATTAATGAATAGAATTACACCATTCTTGGATGAATCTAAGCAGATTTCTAAAAATAACTGATCTCAGATAGACTGAGATCAAGAAATCCTATCCCCAAAAGAAAGCTACCAAGAGGGAGGACAAATTTTTTAATCATAAAAATTAATGAAGAGCAAAATGCACTGAAATTGTGCTAAAATATACATGAATTAAATAAGATTGCTGTTTTGGCAAAATAAAAACTTTCATCTGTGAAAACTGAGGCATAGACTCAAGGCAAAGTCAGTTATCCATCATGGTAGTTAGTTTAAAATTCTTTGGACATAAAGAACAAAGGAATAAAAATGTTCAAAGTGAAAAGTAAAAGTGTTAGTTGCGCAATTGTGTCCGACTCTTTGTGACTCTACAGACTGTAGCCTGCCAGGCTCCTCTGTCCATGGAATTTTCCAGGCAAGAATACTGGAGTGAGTAGCCATTCCCTTCTCCAGGGGATCTGCCCAACACAGGAATCGAACCAGGTATTTTGCATTGCAGGTGGATTCTTACCATCTGAGCCACTAGGGAAGCCCTAAAATGTTCAAAGCTAGAATTAAATAAAATACTATATGTGAAGAATAGTACCTGGCAAATAGTAATTATTCACTAAATGGATTTAGTGTTGAAGTACCAGTGCTATTGTTACTGGTTGATTTAAAATTAATAATCTTTCAGGCTTTCCTCATAGCTCAGTCAGTAAAGAATCTACCTACAATGCAGGAGACCTTGATTCTATTCCTGAGTTGGGAAGATCCCCTGGAGAAGGAAATAGCAACCCACTCCAGTGAGCAGAGTAGCCTGGCAGGCTGCAGTCCATGTGGTCACAAGAGTCAGACATGACTTAGCAACTAAATCACCACCAAGGTTACTGACATCCCTTCTTGATGTTCCTCAAATCACCAAACAATATTTAAGTTATAATATATTTGACCTGTGGGGTCTGACTTGTTATAATGAGTTCAGAACTGATTAATTTGAATAAGAGAGAAAAATAATATAAGTAAAACCTTCATTTGCACGTCATTGTCAAATGAATATGTAAATCAGGTAAAGAGATGCTTTGGAAATGCCCCAAGAAAGGGACTTTCAGGGGAAAAAATTAAGGGTCAAAGACATGGTAAAGTTTTCTAAAAGGAATCTACCTTTGATAATAAACTCTTTTCGATACTTAGGAAATCCTATCTTACTCCCATATGTTAATATCATCTTTGAATATAAAATCCAAATTAAAAACTAATTCTTAATAGAAAGCTTTTGTTAAAAGCAACATTTTGAAATGCTGTCAGTAACTATCATAAATATTTGAGAAGTTAATATTTTAATCTTCAACTATAGCACAGAAAACACTTTTAGTGACAGACAGCGCTTCATTAATGGAGTTCTGTGTGTCTAATTGCTTTAGGCACAGGGAGCTGCATTATTTTGACACATGACATGCAATTAGTACATGGTCACACGGCTAACGGGAGATTTTACACCTTTTTTTCCTTCTACATTCAGAGTGAATAATTAGCATATTTTTTCTGCTTAGAATAATAATCAGAGCCTTAGATCCAGAAATTGCCTAATGAGGTAAAATTCCAGTTGTTGACATTAATACATGTGACACATTTTTTCAGTTGTTGAAGTAAACCTTCAAGTAAACCTTGAAGCTACCATTTCATTTACCCTTTCCAAAGTGCCCCTAACCAGTTAGGAGTTATGTTATTCTTAGCATAACATTATTGAGAAGAAAGACCACAATAGATGTTTTATACCATTATTTCAGGGCTCCACACACAGTAGGTGTAAAATCAATACTGCTTACAAATTTTAAAAGGGTTCCTTTTGGTATCTTCTGTTGTCATTTAATGACTATCAGCATTCAAAACAGATATAAAACCATTTTAATTTATTTTGGAGAATTCTTAGAATAAAAACACAGATTATTTTAACAATTCAAAATTATATCAAAACAGTTGAAGTTTGCAAAGTGCTCTTAATTTTATTTAAAACATTTAACACTAAGGAAAAAAAAATCATCCAATATATTCCTAGAGCAGAGCCAAATTTTATGTAAAGTTAATAAAAATTAGGTTTCAGGGTCCATCAATTAAGTGACCCCATCCAAAGCAAACATGGTATTTCTAATAATTTTATCCTCCTAATTTTGCATTTTTTTCCTTAAAGAGTCCTCCACCCTAGTCATAAATGCTTCAGTCCCCACAAAACCTGAATCTGCCCCTGGTAAAATCACCATGCTAGGTTAATACAAACTCTTGGCTACTTCAAAGAGCTTTTTTTTTTTTTTCTTTTCTTTCTTGAAAATACTATCCTTTTTTTATTTTTTGTGAAGACCATAGTAACTTTGAGAGTTCTATCAGCAATGCTATAAACTAGTTAAAACGGCAGACTTTAAGGTACCACCCCTACAAAGAATTAAACTTTGCCCCCTTTGTCTATTACTTAATATGAACCTACAAAATTATTAAGCACTTACAAATTAAACTCAGTGAGCAAAATATTAACTTGGTATTGTGACCTGTGATGTATATTACATAGGAGCTATATATTGAAGATAGACCAAAAAGAGAAAAGCCATCAAGATAGAGCAGAGGTCCCCAAACTCCAGAATCTAATGCTTGATGACCTGAGGTGCAGCTAATGTATTATAATAATGACTGAAACAAAGTGCACAAGAAATGTAATGTACTTGAATCATCCTGAAACCATCCCACATCCTCTGGTCCATGGAAAAATTGTGTGCCATTTGAAACTAGTCCCTGGTGGCAAAAGGGTTGGGGACTGGTGGAGAAGAAAGGACAGGAAGCACTGACTAGGTTTTAGTTTCTTTTTTAAAATAAATATGTGCTGTGCCATGCTTAATTGCTGGAGAAGGCAATGGCACCCCACTCCAGCACTCTTGCCTGGAAAATCCCATGGATGGAGGAGCCTGGAAGGCTGCAGTCCATGGGGTCCCTGAGGGTCGGACATGACTGAGCAACTTCACTTTCACTTTTCACTTTCATTCATTGGAGAAGGAAATGGCAACCCACTCCAATGTTCTTGTCTGGAGAATCCCAGGGACTGGGGAGCCTGGTGGGCTCCTGTCTCTGGGGTCGCACAAAGTCGGACACCACTGAAGTGACTTAGCAGTAGCAGCATGCTTAATCACTCAGTCATGTCCAACTCTTTGTGACCCCATGGAGTGTAGCCTGCCAGACTCTTCTGTCCATGAGAATTCTCCAGGCAAGAATACTGGAGTGGTTTGCCATGCCATTCTTGAGGGGATATTCCCACCCCAGGGATCAAACCCAGGTCTCCTACATTGCCAGCAGATTCTTTACCATTTGAGCCACCTGGGAAGCCCAAAGTAAATATGTATAAGCCTAAATGTTTTCAAGGCATATTTAAGAAAATCGTGAAGAATTTCACTATTATCAGTTCTAAAAGTCTTGATTAATCAAAGAAATTATATTTTGAAATGTTGATTGTTAAATATATGAAAGAATATGTAAAGTCAATAATCCTGGGTTTTTATTACTGTCCTTTAGTGAATGACTTATATTGTTCCTATTGCTCTACCTGTATAAAAACACCACACAAAAGTTCCAGTACGCGATCTACAAACTTTAACAACTCTCATTTGGTACCAGATTACTTGTGAAGTAGGGAAAGACATGCACACATCATATCACTATGACTCCAAAGCTAAATTAATTAAATAATAGTTAAAATGAACTTTCAGTTTGTAATGTGTAAATAGGCAAGGGTATCAAAGATAATTATGACAAATGACAATGCCATGTGACTAGCTCTACAAGATGTTAAACTATTTCATTAAACTACAGTAATTAAAACAGTGTGCCATGGACTAATTTATATATATATATACTACACCATATATACACTATACTATATGTATGCATATATATGTACAGCATATCAATGAAATAAACATAACTCAGCTATAAACACTTTTCCCTTAATAAATAGAAAGAGTAGTGAAGTAGGAACTTGTTTTCTTTCAGTAAACATTAGCACAACTGATCAGAAACATCGAAGAAAAAAATGCCAAAACTAATTAAATCACTTACAAATTAAATTACTTTACATAGCTATAACCATATGCAAATAACCTATATGTAAATAGATGGGGAAACAGTGGAAACAGTGTCAGACTTTATTTTTTTGGGCTCCAAAATCACTGCAGATGGTGATTGCAGCCATGAAATTAAAAGACGCTTACTCCTTGAAAGAAAAGTCATGACCAACCTAGATAGCATATTCAAAAGCAGAGACGTTACTTTGCCAACAAAGGTCCATCTAGTCAAGGCTATGGTTTTTCCAGTGGTCATGTATGGATGTGAAAGTTGGACTGTGAAGAAGCCTGAGCGCCGAAGAATTGATGCTTTTGAACTGTGGTGTTGGAGAAGATTCTTGAGAGTCCCTTGGTCTGCAAGGAGATCCAACCAGTCTATTCTAAAGGATATCAGTCCTGGGTGTTCTTTGGAAGGAATGATGCTGAAGCTGAAATTCCAATACTTTGGCCACCGCATGTGAAGAGTTGACTCACTGGAAAAGACCCTGATGCTGGGTGGGATTGGGGGCAGGAGGAAAATGGAACAACAGAGGATGAGATGGCTGGATGACATCACCGACTCGATGGACATGAGTTTGAGTGAACTCCAGGAGTTGGTGATGGACAGGGAGGCCTGGCGTGCTGTGATTCATGGGGTCGCAAAGAGTTGGACATGACTGAGCAACTGAACTGAACTGAAACTACATACAAAATATAAGAAAATAACTTCTGTGTTTATAAACTCATGTAAGGGAAAGGACTTGATGAGCTTAGAAACAATGGAAGAAATTGCAAAGGAAAAGAGTGACAGATTTTATATCACGAAATGTACTGTTTATACTTTCTTTGGTAGAAAGAAAAGGAAAAAGATTATAAGAGTGAGAATTACAGACAAATGAAAATATTTACAGCAAATATAGCAACAGGGTTGCTTTTATTATATAAATCACCCTCCAAAATTCATAAGGCAATCATTAAAAGCCCATGATTAAGTGGACAAAAATATGATCAAAAAATTCACAAAAGAATTACAGACAGAAAGTAAACAGGATACAAATGTTAATTCTCCCTAGTAATCCTATATATGCAGATTTAAACAATAATAATATCACATTCCTACTTAGCAAATAAATCATATGCATGGCTGCATATTTTAATATTTTTATCAAATAATCCCAATTCCAGAAAGTGTTAGTAATAAAATCCCAAATACTAAACTCTCTGTGTAAAAAGGTTTAGCAATACCTGTGATAGCAAAATAAGCATAACCAATTAATCATGATATACTTAATGCATCAGATATACTTTATGAAATTATATGGAAAAGAGTGGCTATAAAGATTACATAATCACATGAAAAATCTTTTAACCATTCTCATTTTAAATAGAAAGATAAAGCTATTAAATATAGTATAAATACTATAATACAATATTTTTAAATAAAAAAAAATAGAATGGGAAAGAAGGCTAGACAGGAATACACAAAAATAACAATAAGAAGAAAGAAAAAAACTGACAATTAGTAACTGAATCCCAAAGTTCTTTTTGTGTTTTATGTATCATAAATAATTTATAGTTCCCAGGAATTCTACAATCCTTTGTCAAAATTCTGTTGAGGCTTAGAATTTGATGAGATTAATCTAGCATTTCCCATGAATATGCAACTCCTTCTATGGGTATTTTGTGGACCACTAAGTTCTACGTATTTTATTGTTTGACACACACTTGGCAAATTATTCCTCATTGTGTTGCTGGGCAGCTTGTTTTCTTCTCAAGTACTCTATTTCTGATGTTAATGCTATAATCTAGTACTTGTTCAAAAATTACTCTAATATACATTCAAAATCATATTTTGAATTATAGTCACTTTATTATTATTTCACTGTTTTTCTTCACTGTAAAATGCTAGAAATTGGTTAGCACAGATACATAATCAGAACATTAGAAAAACTGTATATATGAATAAAAGAGTTATTTCCACCTCCTCTCTGAACTCTGTTACATAAAAATAGGTATTCAGTAATTTAGTGATTTTCAGTTCTATTTCCTTGCCTTTCTTCCATTCTTTGATTACATTACTTGAAACTAATCTTTCCCCTTCATTTAAATATTTAAAATTGAATAATTTCAAAGGCTCTTCCATGTTTAAATAATTTTTATCCTAACATAAATCTGTAAAACAACTACCTGAAAGTTTAGGTTCTACTTATTATTTTGACTACATACAAATCAATGAGTCACATTTACAAATTTTGGTGGTGGTTTATTTGTTGAGTCATGCCCAACTCTTTCTGACCCTACGGACTATAGCCCACTAGGCTCCTCTGTCTGTGGAATTCTCCAGGCAAAAATACTGGAGAGGGTTGCCATTTCCTTCTCCAAGGGATCTTGCCAACCCAGGAATCAAACCCAGGTCTCCTGCATTGCAGGCAGATTCTTTACCAACAGCTACAAGGGAAGCCTTTACAAATTTTAACGGAGTGGATTAATCTATTCAGAGACCGCTGAATCTTAGGTTAGGTTTTGCATAATCTAAACGTATTTTTTAATATCATTCTAATCTTTTATTTTCACTATTCACTTGGATATAGAGTAAATAGTTCTTATATTAAGCATGCGATTGAGCATATCATTTTCACAATTTTGAAGCAACATAGTATGCAATAAAAGCAGTCCTATTGTAATATTTTCTGTAAATATTTGCACTAGAAAACAATGTTTCTTCCAAGAAAGGAAAAAAAATAGCTTTTATTCAACACTCTATTACTTTTACACCAAGATTATAAAGAAGATTCACTTCTCAATATTCACTCAAAGAAAGAGGGCTGTAGAATAATGTTTCACACATTTTACTTCAACTCTCTACACTCCATGAATATCATATCTACAAATCACCAGCTCCATAGAACCTATTCAATAGAGAGGATATCCCAGGGCAATAGAAACAGAGCTTTGAGTCAGTGTAAAAATGTCATAAACTCTAGGTCCTTTTAGTTTATCCATCTCTGTCTCCTTGAAAATGTAATTAATTTACTCAACAAATTTTATTGAATGACAATATACCGACTCTGGTATATTTCTTTCCTAGTGGTTCTACTCAATATGTTCCCGAAAATATAAATAAAGTTTTTCCTTTATATTTATTTGGTTATTTGTAAAATACACATGACACAAAATTTACCATCTTAACCAATTTTAACTGTGCAGTTTGTTATATTAAATATAGTCATATTGTTATGCAACCATCATCACCATCCATCTCCAGAACTCTTTTCATCTTGAAAAGATGAAACTTTATACTTGGTAAAAGATAACTACCCATTCTCCTCTCCTCTCAGCCCCTAGCAACCACCATTCTACTTTTTGTCTCTGATTTTTGACTATTCCAGATCCCTCAAAAAAGGAATCATGTAGTATTTATCTTTTTGTGACTGGTTTATTTCACTTAGCATAATGTCCTTGAGGCTCATCCATGTAGTAACATATGTCAGAATTTCTTCCTTTGAAAGCTGAATAAATTCCATTGTATGCATCTACCACATTTTGCTTATCCATTTGTCTGTTGATGGACTTGGGTTGCTTCCCTGTTTGCATTATTGTGAATAATGCTGCTATGAACATAGGTGTAAAAATATCTCTTCAAAACCCTGCTTTCAATTCTTTTGGGTACATGCCCAGAAGTGAAATTGCTGGATGATATGGTAAAACTATTTTTAATTTTTTGAATAACTAGCATACTGTTTTCAGACTTGCTATGCTATTTTATATTCCCACTGTAAGAGTGAAAAAGGGTGCTAAGGTCCTCGCCAACACTTGTTATTTTCTTTTATCTTTTTTTATAGTAGCTATCACAATGGGTTTGAGGTGAAATTTCACTGTGGCTTTGATTTGCATTTTATTCATGATTAGTGAAGTTGAGCATCTTTATATGCACTTATTGGACATTTGTATATCTTTCTCGGAGAAATGTCAATTCAACTCCATTTCAATCAGTTGTTCATTTTTTATTGTTTTTACCAATAGTCTTTTAAAATTAAACCATCCTTGTGTATGGTCCTTTTTGTATAGTGTTGGACTCTGCTAATATGTGGTTGAGGATTTTCACATCTATATTCATCAAAGATATTAGTCTCTACTATTTTTTGTTAAGTGTCTTGGTCTATTATTGGCTTCAGGATAATGGCAGCCTTGTAGAATGAATTTGAGAGTGTTGCAACCTTCTTTGGGGCTTCCCCAGTGGCTCATTGGTAGATTCTGCCTGCAAAGCAGGAGACTTAGGAGATATGGGTTCAATCCCTGGGTGAGGAAGATCCCCTGGAGGGTTTCATGGCAACCCACACCAGTATTCTTGCCTGGAGAATCCCATGAAGAGAGGAGCCCAGTGGGTCACAGTCCATAGCGCTGCAAAGAGTTGGACACAGCAGAAGCAACTGAGCATACACACATGCATGTATATGTCTCAATTTTTTTGAAATTATTTGAGAAGGATAGATATTAGTTCTTTTTATGTTTGGTATAAATCTCCTATGAAGCTATTGGTTCTGAACTTTAATTTTCTGGGAGTTTTTCTTAAATTACAAATTCAATTTTATTACTAGTGATTAGGCTGTTCAGATGGCCTGCTTCTTTCTGATTCAGTCTTGGCATATTGTTTGTTTCTACAAATATGTCCATTTCTTATAGATTGTCCAATTTTCTGACATATAATTCTTCATAGTATTATCATGGTTATTTTATATCTCTGTGGTATTGGTTGATATTTCTCCTCTTTTATTTCTTATTTTGATTATTTTGACTCTTTCTTTTTTTTTGATTAGTCTGGGTAAAGATTTATCAGTTATTTCCTCTCTGATCTTTATTATTTTCTTCTTTCTTATGGATTTGAACTTTATTTGTTCTCCTTCCAAGAATGCTAGGATGGTTCAATATTTGCAAATCAATCAACGTGACATACCACATTAACAAAAGGAAGGATAAAATTTACAAGATCATCTCAATGGATACAATAAAAGCATTTTAAAAAGTTCACATCCATTTGTGACTCAAAATTCTCATCAAAGTTTGTATAGAAGGAATATAGCTCAACAAAATAAAGGCCATTATGATAACCCCACAGCTAACATCATACTCATTGATGGAAAACTAAAAGCCTTTCCTCTAAAATCAGGAGTAAGAAAAGGAGGTCCAGTCTTGCAATTGCTATTAAACACAGCATTAGAAGACCTAGCCACAGCAATCAGATAAGAAAATAAAACAAAAGATATCCAAATTGGAAAGGAAGAACTAAATCTGTTACTAGTTGCTGATGACATGAGGTAGATAGATAAATACACACATTCACACACACATGAAGCAATAGTTAGAACTGGACATGGAACAACAGACTGGTTCCAAATTGGGAAAGAAGTATGTCAAGGCTATATATTGTCACCCTGCTTATTTAACTTATATGCAGAGTACATCAGGCAAAATGCCAGGCTGGATGAAGCACAAACTGGAACGAAGATTGCCAGGAGAAATATCCATAACCTCAGATACACATATGACACCACCCTTATGGCAGAAAGTGAAGAAGAACTGAAGAGCCTCTTGATGAAAGTGGAAGAAAAGAGTGAAAAATTTGGCTTAAAATTCAACATTCAGAAGACTAGGGTCATGGCATCTGGTGCCATCACTTCATGGAAAATAGGTGGCGAAACAATGGAAACAATGACAGACTTTATTTTCTTGGGCTCCAAAATCACTGCAGATGGTGACTGCAGCCATGAAATTAAAAGACAGTTGCTCCTTGGAAGAAAAGCTATTACCAACCTAGACAGCATATTAAAAAGCAGAGACATTACTTTGCTGACAAAGGTCCATCTAGTCAGAGCTTTGGTCTTTCCAGTAGTCATGTATGGATGTGAGGGTTGGACTGAAAGCTGAGCACTGAAGAATTGATGCTTTTGAACTGTGGTATTGGAGAAGACTCTTGAGAGTCCCTTGGACTGCAAGGAGATCAAACCAGTCTATCCTAAAGGAAATCAATCCTAAATATTCATTGGAAGGACTGGTGCTGAAGCTGAAACTCCAGTACTCTGGCCATCTGATGGAAAGAACTGACTCATTGGAAAAGACTCTGATGCTGGGAAAGATGGAAGGCAGGAGAGAAGGGGAATCAGAGGATGAAACGGTTGGATTGCATCACCAACTCGATGGATATGAGTTTCAGCAAGTGTCAGGAGTTGGTGATGAATAGGGAAGCCTGATGTGCTGCAGTCCATGGGGTCGCAAAGAGTCGGGATGTGATTGAGCGACTGAACTGAACTGAATATATACATGCACATGTATATGTGTGAGTGTGTATATATGTATATATACATATATATGAGCAATATATGCATCTCATACATATATATATATATATATATATATATATTGCTTATATATATAAAACCCAAAGGTCTTCACCATTGCTGGATACAAGATCAACATATAGAAATCTGTTGCTTTTGCAACACTAATAATGAACTATGAGAAAACAACAAAAAAACCCAAAACTCCTGTCTAAAATCACATCAAAAAATACATAGGATAAACTTAACTAGGAGATGAAATATCTATACTCTGAAAAGTATAAAACGTTGATGAAGGAAATTGAAGATAATACGAAAAATGCAAAGATATCCTGTGTTCATGGACTGGAAAAAATAACATTGTTAAAATGCTCATATGATGCAGAGAGGTCTATTTATTTAATGCAATCTCAATCAGAAAATACAAAAAAATATTTTTAAAGGAACTAGAACAAATAATCCTAAAATTTATATAAAATCACAAAAGATCTGAGGTAGCCAATGCAATCTTGAAGAAAAGAACAAATTGGTAAATTGGAGGTATCATGCTCCCTGACTTCAGACTACACTATAAAGCTACATTAACAAAACAGCATGGTACTGGCACCAGAAAAAAGACATATAAATCAATGGATCAGAATATAGAGTCCAGAAAAAAAAAACAAACATATTTTTATGGTTAATTAATCTACATCAAAGGGGACAAGAATATACAATGGGGAAAAGATAGTCTCTTCAATAAGTAATACTGGGAAACTTAGTATTTATGCCCCTAGTATTTATGATATGAGGCAAGATTAAAACATTGCCTCATATCATATACAAAATAAACTCAAAATGGATCAAAGACCTAAATCTAAGACCTGAAACCATGAAATCTCTAGAAGAGAACATAGGCAGAGCGTTCTTTGACATAAATTTTGGCCATATTTTTTTGGATCTGTCTTCTAAGGTAAAGTAGATAAAAGTAAAATAAACAAACAGGACCCAATTAAACTTAGAGCTTTTCCTAAGTAACACAAACCATCTACGAAACAAAAAGACAACACACTGAATGGGAGAAACTATTTGTAAATGATGTGGCTGACAAGGGGTTAATATACAAATATATATAAGCAGCTCATACAACTCAATATCAAAACAAAAAAACTTGATTAAAAAATGGGCATAAGATCTGAATAGACATCATTCCAAGGAACACATACAGATGGCTAGTGAAGTGAAAGTGTTAGTCGCTCAGTTGTGTCTAACTCTTTGCGATCCATGGACTGTAGCCCACCAGGCTCCTCTGTTCATGGTGTTCTCCAACAAGAACACTGAAGTGAGTAGCCTTTCCCTTCTCCAGGAGATCTTCCTGACCCAGGGGTTGAACTTGGGTCTCTTGCATTGCAGGCAGATTCTTTACCATCTGAGCCACCAACGAAGCCCCACAGATGGATAACAGGCACATAAAAAGATACTCACCATTGCTAATTATTAGAGAAATGCAAATCATAATGACTCAATTGCTTTAAAGCAACAATTTGGGATGTTACCTTTAGTTCCCCTTTAAAGTACCAGAGTCTCTGAGAACATCTCATATCCATCAACAAGTATATTTTAATCTATTCTCTGTGTCTGTATTGCCTCCACCATGGTGTCTCACCTAGACTATTTCTATCATCTTCTAACTGGTCTCATTCCTTCTCTGGTTGACTCCTACAATCCACTTCCCAGATCAGATCAGATCAGATCAGGTCAGTCGCTCAGTCTTGTCCGACTCTTTGCGACCCCATGAATCGCAGCACGCCAGGCCTCCCTGTCCATCACCAACTCCCGGAGTTCACTGAGACTCACGTCCATCGAGTCAGTGATACCATCCAGCCATCTCATCCTCAAACAGCAGATATTTATCACTTTAGAACTTAGATCATGTTACTCTCAGTTTACAAGCTGCCAGGGACTTCCCACTGCACTTAAAATCCATTTTCATACACTAGATTGAAAAGCCCTATATGTTGAGTCCTTGTTTACTTCTTTCTTCACTTTATGTCTTATTCCAATCTCTTTTTGTTTTGTTCTTTAGTCATCAGTTGTGTCCAACTCTTTTGTGACCCCTATGGACTATAGCCTGCCAGGTTCCTCTGTCCGTGGGATTCTCCCAGGCAAGAATACTGGAGTGGGTTGTCATTTCCTTCTCCAGGGGATCTTCCCAACTCAGGGATTAAACCCATGTCTCCTGCATTGGCAGGCAGACTCTTTACCATTGAACCACCTGGGAAGCTCCTTCTAGGCTTCTAATTTCTTGGACACATTGAGCTATTTCCTATCTCGGGACCCTTCCGTAAGTTGATTCTTCGACCTAAATTGCTCTTCACCATGATCTTTCACATCTGGCTCTTTCTTGTCATTCAGATCTTGCCTTAAACATCATCTCAGCTGAGATCTCCTCTTACTGACCACCCAGTCTAAAATAGAGAACTAGCTACTATAATATCATTAGCTATCTAAAGAGAATTTGTCACTAGCTATTTTTCTTGTTTATTTTATCTCTAACCTTAAGGAGAATATAAGCCCCATCACAACATTATCAACTGTGTTCACAATTGTACAATTAGCACATGGCACGTAAGAAGTATTCAACAAATAGTAGAAAAGGCAAAAAAAGCAAAGTGAATTTCTCAAAAAAATCCTCTAGAATCCTAGTATCTGGTTTCTCCACTAGCCTCTTTCGTGACCTTCCTTGAAAATGAATGCAAACTGTTTAGAAGATTGAATTATATAAGATTATATTGCTGCTGTTTAGTCACTAAGTCCTGTCCGACTCTTTTGCTTCCCCGTGAACTGTAGCCTGCTAGGCTCCTCTGTCCATAGGATTTCCTAAGCAAGAATACTGGAGTGGGAGATCTATCCAAACCCAAGTCTCCTGCTTGGTGGCCAGGTTCCTCTGTTCATGGAATTCTCCTGGCAAAAATACGGGAATGGGTAGCCATTCCTTTTTCCAGGGTATCTTCCTGACCCAGGGATCCAACCCAGTTTTCCTGCATTGCAGGCAGAATTTTTACCATTTGAACCACCAGGGAAGCCCATGGGAAGATTATATTATCAACGTCAAATACTTGTAAGAAAGAAAAATAACAATAACAAATAAATAACAAGAATCCAAATATCCAAATAGTACAATTTGGCCAGAAAGAGCTGAATTGAGTAATCTCAAAGTCAGAAATCTCATCTACTCTGCTACTAAAGAGGAGTCAATTCTTTTAAAAATATAAATTTTAGTTTCTCAGTAAACAGACTGCTAGCACCAAGAGGAGCCAGCTTAGGAAAATAGAGAACTATTTAGGCCCAATGTCATATTTGTTGTATAAACTTGATTTTGGTTTTTATCTTATCTAGCTTCTAAATCATTGAAATGTGACAAGATAGTTCAAGAAAGATGACCACACTTAAATACATAAAATAAAACTATTAACACATTAGATATAATGAGATTATTTTTGTAAGCTCAATTAAATTTCTTAGAAGAAGGCTTAAACATTACTGCTTAATTTTAATTGTGAGAAATTTACAACAAAGGATGTTAAATGAGATTCTTTATCTTATGTCAGTTTCAGAAGACACCCAGAGTCAAAAGCAGTCAGAGTTAAATATCTACAGCATGTAAGGAGGTGTGACCATCATTGCAAAAGTTGTAAAGATGTGGTCCAAATGATTCTCCAAGCATCAGTTCAACAATAACCTCTAATCTTTAAGAAGAATTCATCAAACTATAAAACTGGAGGACAAGGTAATCAGTATAACCTTTCCTATTATGACAACTCAAAAACCAAGACAAGGTATGAGGAAATAAAATCTGCTTCAAGTCTCAAAGAATAACAAAATGGTGAAGAATTACCAGGATAGCTTCTAGGGAACACAGAAGTTCAGAAAAGTGACATTTTCAAGAAAATATTATAAATTTGGGATTACTTTCCACATTGTCACTAATGACAATGAGTGTTCCTAAGAGTGTTCCTAAGTGGCTGAGAAGCTAAACCCTACTTTTGATGATTTCCATGGCGGCAACCCACTCCAGTACTCTTGCCTGGAAAATCCCATGGACGGAGGGACCTGGTAGGCTGGAGTCCATGGGGTCGCAAAGAGTCGGACACGACTGAGTGACTTCACTTTCACTTTTCACTTTCATGCATTGGAAAAGGAAATGGCAACCCACTCCAGTGTTCTTGCCTGGAAAATCCCAGGGATGGCAGAGCCTGGTGGGCTGCCGTCTATGGGGTCCCACAGAGTTGGACACGAGTGAAGCGACTTAGCAGCAGCATGGACTAGAAAGAAAAAGATCAAATTCTTTCACTATATTGTGCATTTGTCTATTCCATCTTGTACTTCTGTTGATCTTTTTTGCTTTATATATTTTGATAATAAATTATTAGAGGCATACAGATCTCTGTGGCACAGTACTCATCTCTAACTTTAGTAATGCTTTTGCCTTAAAATCAACTTTGACTTTAACAATACAGATAAATCCTTTTAGAAATGCTTAATTATAAAAGAAAATACATAGTGATTACTAAAAATTCAAATAATAACTATTTACATTATAATTCAGTTTTCAAGGCCTTTGCTGTTCTTCTTTAGTTATGTTCCACAGATGTACGGCTTACCAATGACCTCAGTATTTGTGTGAGTTCAGTAGAAAATGAGGGATGTCCTTCTCAACCTCTCTCATGCCCGAGTTTACTATCACACACTCTGGTTCTTAGGAGGTCCTTTTCCCGTTACTCTGGCTAGAAAGACTGGTTTCTTTCAATATTTAGCCTCCTGACCTTTTGTACAGTTTTAAGCAAATGGAGTAAGTGGCAAGGGAAAAAAGAGAGACAATGCTGGGGATTCCCCTACATTCTTCTATGACAGGAGCCCCTTTTCCCAGATTAACCAAGATCTCTGAGTCTTAGATGTCTATGTCACTGTGCATTTGGAACTGGTGTGTGGGCAACAGAAGGAGAATAAAAGGAAAAAAAAAAAAGGGAATTATGTAGCAGAATGTTTCATACAGGAAGGTATCTAAAGTCATCAAGGTGTTAGTGAATTTCACATTGTGTACCCAGTGCTGACCAATTTGTGTTCAGGAGAAAATGCAATCTCTTCAAGTTTCTGGTGTCTCTCACTAGTGTCACAGAAGTCCATTTTGTCTCCACAAATATTTACCCTCTACTGTACTCCTGGGGAGCCTCAGTCAACGATAATGAATGAGTGATAATAAAAAGGAGAAAATTTTTAAAATGAGATCTTCAACAAGAACAAAGTATCAACATTCCTTCTATCTGGATATTCTAGGTGGATATATGGAAATTACCTGACATTATCATGCTCAAAAAGGCCTGTAGAGACCTCCTATTTATCTCTGACATTCTCAGCAATTTAAAGAGAGAAAATAGCAACATTTCTGAGAAGACATTTCTGAGCAATAATAAAAGCCCACTAGAAATTAGGTAACTTTTTGCTGTTTCCCAAGAAGATATCATCTTTACCTAAGAATCAAAGGATCTTTCATTCAAATTCATCCAAGATATACCCATCACCTCCAATAGATTGGAAATTTGTCTATAACGAATGCAGGTTTATGAGAGTAATAGAGTTACGTTTTCATTTTATAGCTCTATCATTGCGGGGTGAGTTTTCTTTTAAAGAGGATTTTATTATTTCTATCACCTCCCTAATTGAAACCAAAGTATCATAAGTTTTCAAACCTTGCTGGTCCTTTAAACATTTGAGAGCTGAACATACTGATTTCTTTTGATTATCAGAAAGTTCATCTGGGAGCCCTGGATTCAATTTCTCTGTTACTAGTGGTAAGATAATGTGATAGTGAACTACTGCACCCTGAAGGAGAAAATAATAAAATATCTCTAATATTTTCAGTTGCACATCCCTGTCAATGTATTTTGGAATTGCATTGGAAAATGTGAAAGTTCTGATAAGCAAAAGCTTTTCTTGACAAATTTATAATTACAATAAAACGATAATGTTGAAATTTGATAGCAGGATACAGTTCTTTAAGCCAAGTCAATAGATTGCAAATATAAACTGATTATATTATGATAGCTGAATCTATCACAGCCTTGCTAAGCTGTTATCAGGAAGGTTAATATTAAAAAAATATTAAAAAAAGAAATTTAACTGTACTCCATGGTATATTGAAAAGTAAGAGAATATTTATCGTCATTATTGACTTAGCATATCTTGGGTGGGTAAAAGTTCCTATTAGAATTAGAAAGCCATGACTAAATTTCCTAAAGTCGGAAATATTTCAGAGTCTAAAGCTGTGCTATCTTACTACCTGAGAACTGCTGGAAGGATAAAACACACACCAGATTCTCAAAGACTTAGTTTCAGATAAAGAATGTAAAACATCTCATTAACAATTTTAAAATTGATTACATGTTAAATAATTATACTTTACATATATGTAGGGTTAAATATATTATTAAAATGCATTCCCTTTCTTTTTACTTTTTAAAGTGTGACTACTAGAAAATTTTAAAATACTTATATGGCTTCCATCAGTGGGTCACATTATACTTTATTTGGACAGTGCTGTTCTAAACCATAGATCATAATAATATTAAGATTGTGGGGTAGAATATCCTATTTATCACACTTAAAACACATCTCTCCACAGAATTTTATGGCATAGTGTTTCCGGTAACCTTATAGCAATTGTGCATGGTCCTCTTAGTTTAGGTGGGCTTCCCTAGTGGCTCAGATGGTAAAGAATACACCTGCAATGCAGAGACCTAAGTTGGATCCCTGGGTTGGGAAGATTTCCTGGAGAAAGGAACAGCTACCCACTCTAGTATTCTGGCCTGGAGAATCCTATGGACAGAGGAGCCTGGCAGGCTACAGTCCACAGGGTTGCAAAGAGTTGGGCACGACTGAGAAACTTTCACTTGGTTTAAGAATAAATTTTTATTCCTGTTTACTTGAGGTGTTGGCCTTGTTACATCTGGTATACATGTGTGGGTGTTGCAACCACTAATCTGCATGCCTGTTTTTCTTTTTATTGGACTGTGAGCTCCTTTAAAAAGAAAAGACTTAACAGCACACGTTTTTTAGTTCCTAAATCATGTCTGACTCTTTTGTAACCTCGTGAACTATAGTTTGCCAGGCTCCTCTGTCCATGGGATTCTCCAGGCAAGAATACTGGAGTGGGTTGCCATTTCCTTCTCCAGGGTATCTTCTCAACCTAGGAACTGAACTCCTGTCTCCTGCATTGGCAGGCAGATTTTTTACCACTGAGCCACCAGGGAAGCATCAGCACATAGTATACTATCAATAAAATTCATAGGATACATTTTTAACAATGAAGAAATTAATAATTCCCTTTATTCATATCATTTCTAGGGAGACTCTATCTTAATAGACAATAAATAAATGATGTTGCCTGGCTTATTTGACTAATCGGATTAGTTATAACACGGTAGAACTAATTGGCAAATTCTTATACACTATCTCCTTTAAACCAACCAGAGGGAAGATATAGATGGTATCATTTTAATTAGAACCACCAAAATACATTATTTTAGGATTTTTATTATTTTATTAAATATATAATCACTTCTTCCTGTTTTGTGTCTGACATGAGAATACAAAGATTAACGAAATTTTATTGCCTTCTGGCTCAGCTGGTAAAGAATCTGCCTGCAATGTGGGAGACCCGGGTTTGATTCCTGGGTTGGGAAGATTCCCTGGAGAAGGGAAAGGCTACCCACTCCAGTATTCTGGCCTGGAGTGGGGTCGCAAAGAGTCAGACATGACTGAGCAACTTTCACTTTCACTTTTCATTCCTATATTTAGGTAACTCACAGCCTAGATGAAGAGACAGATAAATATACAAAGTATTCTGTACTACAACTGAAGAAGGTGCAGTCTACCGCAATGGAGAAAGTCATCAGTTCTACCTGGCTTCATAAAGGAATTTAAGATTTAGCTGAGGCTATGAAATGTAAGTAGATGTTTATATGCTCAGTCATAGTGATTGGGGGAGAGTTCTAGAACAGTCCACAAAAAGAACAAAATAGAAATCTCAGCACTGAGGCATAAAAGAGCAAGCCATTCCATATAGAGTTAGGGAGTGGTGATGTGAAAAGTGGCAACAGGATCAGATAGTTTATTAATTTAATCTATTCAAGTAATATTTATTGAGGAAGCTGAGTGTACATTTTAGGAGACCTAACTGGAGATTTCAATTGCCTGAGATCAAGTTCTCTACCACTGCCTAATCATGTGATCTTGGGTAAAAAATTTTTTAACATATTTAAGTCCTGTTTTGCTTACATGCACACAGGGAAAGATAATAATAGCAACTACAATTTATAGAGTTGTTACTAGGATTGAATAAAATAATCCACTTAAGAGGCTGAGCATTGTAAGTGCTCTCCAGTCAAAGACAATCAGCAAATTACTTACAGTTGAACATGCAGGTGTTATTACTCATTACAGAAAAAATAGAACAAAAACACAGGGAGCTGTGTGTGTCTCAGGAAGAGATGTTCCTGAGAACACCTCTTCAATTCATTCAGTTCAGTTCAGTTCAGTTCAGTCGCTCAATCGTGTCCGACTCTTTGCAACCCTATGAATCGCAGCACACCAGGCCTCCCTGTCCATCACCATCTCCCGGAGTTCACTCAAACTCACGTCCATCAAGTCGGTGATGCCATCCAGCCATCTCATCCTCTGTCATCCCCTTCTCCTCTTGCCCCCAATCCTTCCCAGCATCAGAGTCTTTTCCAATGAGTCAACTCTTCCCATGAGGTGGCCAAAGTACTGGAGTTTCAGCTTTAGCATCATTCCTTCCAAAGAAATCCCAGGGCTGATCTCCTTCAGAATGGACTGGTTGGATCTCCTTGCAGTCCAAGGGACTCTCAAGAGTCTTCTCCAACACCACAGTTTAAAAGCATCAATTCTTTACATTTCAATAAATTGTAACCATAGAGAAGGCAGACTAGAGCAAGGCTTAAGGCTATAATTGTTAAAGAAGTAGCAGCCACTTACATTACCAGGAGAGAGAAGTGTTAGCTATTTTGCACAAATGTCTTGCTTTTGTAGGGCTTAAAGTTACAAATTGGCCTTGTTTTGTCTCATAGTTTCAGAGTGACCTTGCCTCATGTTAGTGAGATTATGTCCCACCAGAAGAATTACATGGTCCCGCCGTAAGTGTGAGACCAGTCTCTAGATGTCAGGACCTGCTTTAAAATTTCCCAGGACTGTGTCTAATGTACAATAAGCATCCAATAAGTATTTGAAGTTGCTTTTAGATGTCAAGTGCAGATGTCAAGCAAAAAGAGAGTTTAGGACTGGGCTCTGAGGAACCCCATCATTTAATGGTCAGGTAAAGGAGAAAGAGCGGCAAAGGAAAATAAATAATAATAATAATCAGAGAAATGGGAGGAAAACAAGGGGAATGTGATGTCACAGAGAGGAAGGGAATCTTTCAAGAAAGAAAACAAGGGGGTACAGTTGTCAGATATTGCTAAGAAGTCATGGAAGATGAATTCTGAACACTGGAATTAGAACAAGGATGTCACTGGCATCCTTGGTAAGAGGAGCTTCAGTGGAGTGATGGCAGGGAGAGTCAGGCTAGGCTGGGATGAGACCCGAGCAGGAGGCAAGGCTATTGAGTACAAAGAGGGTAGTACAATTAAATTTGTTGAAAGGCTACGAAAGGTCAAGGAGAATTTAAATTGTTTTAACATAGAAGTAATTTTCATATTTAAATTTTGATGGTATGATTCTAGTCAAGTGGAGGAGATTAAAGATACAGGAAAGAGAAAAACTGATAATGGGAGATTTTAGCAGAAGCTGACAGGAAGAGAATCCAAAAGAAATATGAATAGTCCTGGGATCCATTGAGGGGCATTTGGTTGTTCCTTGCTTTTTGCTTTATTCAAGGTATTAGCTATAACTGTCAGGAATTAAATCTAAACTGATAAATAGCATAATTAGATTTGTATTTGAGAAAGATAACAGCACGAAATGGAAGATGGGTTAGAGGATTTCAAAACTGGAGACATGACAACATTTTGGAGGTTAATCCAATAGTCCTAAAAAGGAAAGTTGATATTTGAAAAACAGCAATTACAGTTGGGATAGAAAAGAAGAAAGGACCATGAGAGGGCTCAGGAGAGGGTTGTGGTGCCAAGTGGTTATCAATGGCAATCTGAGGTCATAAGGTACATAAACAGAATGTAGAGGATATCTCCTAGACTTTAGACTCAAGTTACCAGGAAGAAGGTGATGCCATTCACTTTGTAAGAAAATAGAAGAGGAAAGCAGATTTGGGAGGACCATTGGGGAATGGGGAAGATAATGATTTTAACTCTTTTATTCATTCAACAAATTTCTTAAAAATATACTTTACGTCAGGAACCAAACCAAACTCTGAATAAACAGTCATGAACAAAAGAGCTGTGTTTCCTGCCCTACTGGAGCTTACATTAGGGCGATTTTTGAGTTTGAGAAACTATCAATATTTCTATATATTTAATAGATATATTAAATAAAGCAGTTGGATAAACTAATGTAAGGTTCAGAAGAAACGTCTAGGGTGAAAATAGAGAGGCAGAAAGAGAGCAACAGAAACACAATATTAACACTGATAATAGTTCTCTTAAAATAAGTATCCTGACTCCCAGACAGCCTGAACAAAGTAGAGGATAATTAAGGAAAGCCTAACCAGGTGGCCCAGTGGAAATAATTAACCTGCCAATGCAGGAGATGCAAGAGACATGGGTTCAATCTCTGGGTCAGGAAGACCCTACCTGCAATACTGTGTGGACTGTACTCCATAGTTCTTAACTTGGAGCATGTTAAAATCTTCCAGGAGGACCAATCTCTACACACACGCCTACAGCATTTTTTGATTTTTGTTTTTGTTTTGTTTTTTTTGTTTGTTTGTTTTTTGCTTAAATTGCACAAAGTCTTAGAAATCTAACTATATATCTTATAAGATAAAATACAAAGAAAATGAGAGATGGGTGGGGTCGATGCTATAATACACATATCTTAGTAAACTTAGCTTTCTTTAGAAAGAATGGATTCTCAAACTTCACTGTGCATTAACAAAGTGATTGACTCTAGGGAATATTCTAGAAGTATTTAGAGGGTTTTTTGTTGTTGTTGTTGTTCACGTGGAGAAATGGAGAAAATCACATTAAACTGCAATAAAGCATACAGGTATTTTAACCCTTTTTCCATCTGTCTTCTACCACATCTCTGGAAGCAGTGTAATCTCTTACCATTTCAATGCTTAATATCAATGGTGCAAAGAAATACATACATCTATTCAGCACTAGGTTTCTTTCTGGTCATAGATTTAAATCCTTTTAATACACAATCCCAAGGCTTTAGGAGAATTTGTAATAGTGGGATTTGACTACACATTGGTCTTTGGAGCTCAGTGGACTTTTCAGATGGGCTACATCAACTTTACCTAGAATTTAAGTGGTTTTACAATGTAGTAAATAAAAGGAAAAAAACCCATAGACTTTAGAATTAGACCTAATGCAAATAAACCCTCTGTATTAAGGCTCTCCATACATATAGAAATTGACTCACATCGTTATGGAGGCTGAGAAGTCCCATAGCCTGCTGTCTGCAAGCTGGAGAATCAGGAAATTAATTCAGTCTGAGTCCAAAGGCCTGTGAACTAAGGGGTGCCAAGAGTGAGAGAATAAGTCCCAGAATCTGAAGGCCTGAAAACCAGAAGCAGCAGTGTCAGGACAGCCAGTGTCCAGGCTCACGAAGAGAGAAAGCCTGCCCTTCCTTTTCCATTTGTTCTATTTGGGCCCTCAACAGATTAAACGATGCTTTTGAACTGTGATGTTGGAGAAGACTCTTGAGAGTCCCTTGGACTGCAAGGAGATCAAACCAATCCATCCTAAAGTAGATCAGTCCTGAATATTCATTGGAAGGACTGATGCTGAAGCTGAAACTCCAACACTTTGGCCACCTGACGGGAAGAACTGACACATTTGAAAAGACTCTGATGCTGGAAAATATTAAAGGAGGGAGGAGAAGGGGACAACAGAGGATGAGATGGTCAGATGGCATAACCGACTCAATGAACATGAGTTTGAGTAAGCTCCAGGAGTTGGTGATGGACAGGGAAGCCTGGCGTGCTGCAGTCCATGGGGTCGCAGAGTTGGATGCAACTGAGCAACTGAGCTGAACTATCTATATCAATGAAGGCAAATATTCTTTACTCAGTCTACTGAATCAAATACTAATCTTTTTCTAGAAACATCCTCACAGACACACTCAGAAATAATGTTTTATCCGGGCAGCTCTTGTCCCAGTCAAGCTGTCACATAAAGTTAATCATCATATCCTCTAT
Source organism: Bos grunniens (assembly GCF_055505025.1). Taxonomy (NCBI): domain Eukaryota; kingdom Metazoa; phylum Chordata; class Mammalia; order Artiodactyla; family Bovidae; genus Bos; species Bos grunniens. The sequence goes on along the minus strand of NC_141174.1, from coordinate 70,112,449 downwards.
CCCTAAACTTGTAATGATCAGTAAAAAATGTAATTTTTTTAATCTCTGGTTTCTTCATCTATAAAATGGTAAGAATAATATATTTGTAGAGTATTTAAGGATTTAAGTATTAAAAAATGTTTATATGCCTAATCATAGTAGATGTTCAGTATGTTAAAACCATTATATTTAATTACAGATATTATAGATTTCCAACAAAGGTAACCTCTGAGATGTAATGGTTGTGGGAAACAGCAATATTTCAAGTGTACTTCAATTTCAAATGGAGACTTGAGATTACCCTTTCAGTGCGTCATGAACAAAAAACAAAAGCAGTTTGGACAGCAGGAAAAATAATGTATACCAGTTTATAGGTTTTTATCTTTCTCCCTCAATCTGTAGTTTCCTAAACTACCTAAAATACAAATTTGTAACAGGTAGAATTTGGAGAATTTGGAGTTTCCACCTTTGTGCCATTCCCATGATTCACTTTTCTTCCATGGCAAGGGTAAAGGAAGCGTACAATGATGATGGAAGTCCCAGATCAGTTGACTTTAACTTAGTCTAAAGGGAGATTATCCTGGGTGAGTTTGACTCAGTCAAGTGAAGCCTTGCAAAACTGGGCTTAGGCCATCTATGATGTTTGATTCTCCTGCTGGTCTCAAAAAGCAGCTTCCTTATTGTGAGAGGTGTGTGAGAGGGTCAAAGGGCAAGAAACAGTGACCTCAAGGAACTGAGAGTGGCTCTTGGCTGGTAAAGAATCTGCCTGCAATGCAGGAGACCTGAGTTCGATCCTTAGGTTGGGAAGATCCCCTGGAGAAGGAACAACTACACACTCTAGTATTCTGGCCTGGAGAATTCCACAGACTGTAGAGTCCACGGGTGGCAAAGAGTAGGACAGCGCTGAGCAACTTTCACTTCACTTGGCTGCCTCCAGCACGAAGAAGATCTTAGTCCTACAACTAAAAAGAACAAAATTCTGCCCCAAATCATGGGAACCTGAAAGAGAAGTCAGAGCTTTAGAAAGGAACACAATCCAGCTAACCCCTTGATTGCAATCTGTGAATATTATGACTCACAGAAACTGAGATAGCATGTGTACTAAGTTTGTGGTAATTTGCTAAACAACAGTAGGAAACTAATACAACAGACATCTTTTCCTAGTCTTCCAACAGGCTATTCACATGGTGATTCAGGAGAAGATTCTGTCCAATGTCTTGAAAATCAGAGAAGAATGGGACTGGGATAAAATGGTCAGCATGCAGGTCATGTGAACCTGCTCAAAATTTTCAGATATTTAAGTAGAGTTAGTCAGAATGCATTATTGGGTCCAGGAAATATTTATTTTTAAAGGGGGAGAAGAAACTTCACTACCAATTCCATTAACAACTACTCACCTCTATCAATAACTAAGCCACCCAAATTACATTGGTTCTTAATTAAAGACACAGTAATTTGACAGCTACACTAGTAACTCAGTGGAAATGTTAGGAAACAATTTAATTAGAAGAAATGACTCTGTTTACCAGAAAAATTAATGAAAACAATCTCATAGTACTAATTATAAGTGATTGGAAGCACTTTAGAAGGTTAATAATGGATTAAATGGGAATTCTTGAGTTTGCCCAACTGTTTTAACATTAGAAGGTTTATTCTAGACTCAGTCCCACACATTTATGGGTTCCTAACATGACGTAAAAACTAAACAAAGAAATCACAATCTTTGGAAGAAAGGAAAATGAGCTCAAGGATTGCCGTAATGGCCTATTTGAAATCTGTATATCTTAAAATGAATTAAGTGAAATAGACCTATAATCACACATCTATTTTAAGTATAGGCCAATGATAAAAATGGGGCTCAGTATCTCAAAATCATCAAACAACAAAGCAAGTCATAGTCCAATGAATTTTTTTTATCACCCTTAAAGAAATATACTGGAAGCTCACAACTATGAATAAAAGTAGGTTAAAAACCCAGAAGCAAAAACGACTTCTAGAAAAGTGGCAGGAAATGAAAAACTACCAATGAGACACACACACTTTATTTCTTATGAGCCAAGAACATATTAGTCACTTCATAGCATTTATTTAAGAATATTTTATTCTTGAGGACTAGCAAATTCAAATCTGAATGTCTTTGAGTATGAATGTATGAATGAGAGTCTAGGTGTATATATGTGTGTGACTTTACAAATATGAATGGAAAGATAGAAAGGATATATAAAGAAAATCATCCAAGATTCTTTGCTCCTTACCTAAATAGAATTAAAAACTATGTCAAACCACATTTTTAAAAGCACAAATAAAAATTGATTTGTGGTTTTATGGAAGTAGGTAATTTAGTGTGAAGGTTATATTTCAAAGTCTCTTCACTCAGCTTGGTTCAGTCACTCAGTTGTGTCCAACTCTTTGTGACCCCATCGACTGCAGCATACCAGGCTTCCCTGTCCTTCACCATCCCCCGAAGCTTGCTCAAACTCATGTCCATCGAGTCGGTGATGCCATCCAACCATCTCATCCTCTGCCATCCCCTTCTCCTCCTGTCTTCAATCTTTCCCAGGATGAGGGTCTTTTCCAAAGTGTCATTTCTTTGCATCAGGTGGCCAAAGTATCGGAATTTCTGCTTCAGCATCAGTCCTTCCAATGAATATTCAGGACTGATTTCCTTTAGGATTGACTAGTTTGATCTCTTTGCAGTCCAAGGGACTCTCAAGAGTCTTCTCCAACACCACAGCTCAAAAGCATCAATTCTTCAGCACTCAGCTTTATTTATAATCCAACTCTCACATCCATACATGACTACTGGAAAAACCATAGCTCTGAATAGAAGGAACTTTGTTGGCAAAGTAATATCTCTGCTTTTTAATATGCTGTCTAGGTTGGTCATAACTTTTCTTCCAAGGAGCAAACATCTTTTAATTTCATGGCTGCAGTCACCATCTGCAGTGATTTTGGAGCCCAAAAAGATAGTCTCTCACTGTTCCCATTGTTTCCCCATCAATTTGCCATGAAGTGATGGGACTGGATGCCATGTTCTTAGTTTTCTGAGTGTTGAGTTTTAAGCCAGCTGTTTCACTCTCCTCTTTCACTTTCACTGCTGCTGCTAAGTTGCTTCAGTCGTGTCCGACTCTGTGTGACCCCAGAGACGGCAGCCCACCAGGCTCCCCCATCCCTGGGATTCTCCAGGCAAGAACACTGAAGTGGGTTGCCATTTCCTTCTCCAATGCATGAAAGTAAGAAGTGAAAGTGAAGTCGCTCAGTCGTGTCCGACTCTTAGCAACCCCATGGACTGCAGCCTACCATGCTCCTCTGTCCATGGGATTTTCCAGGCAAGAGTACTGGAGTGGGGTGCCATTGCCTTCTTCTTCTTCTTCACTTTCATTTTGCTTATCTGAGGTTATTGATATTTCTCCTGACAATCTTGATTCCAGCTTGTGCTTCATCCAGCCCAATGTTCTGCATGATGTACTCTGCATAGAAGTTAAATAAGCAGGTGACAATACACAGCCTTGACGTACTCTTTTCCCAATTTGGAACCAGTCTGTTGTTCCAGGTCCAGTTCTAACTGTTGCTTCTTGACCTTCATGCAGATTTTTTCAGGAGGCAGGTAAGGTGGTCTGATATTCCCATCTCTTTAAGAATTTTCCACAGTTTGTTGTGATCCACACAGTCAAAGGCTTTGGCATAGTCAATAAAGCAGAAGTAGATGTTTTCCTGGAACTCCCTTGCTTTTTTGATGATCCAGTGGATGTTGGCAATTTGATCTTTGGTTTCTCTGGAAGTTCGAGGTTCATGTACTGTTGAAGCCTGGCTTGGGGAATTTTGAGCATGACTTTAATAGTCTCTTCACTATTCTACCTTGTTCTCAATTCAGGTCTTTAAAATAACCAAAGGCTTATTGCTTATCAATACTTAGCTAGGGATTATAAGAGTCTAACAGATAATAAGTGAACTACATTTTCTGACTCTATCAAAAATTTGAAAACTGGTCCAGTCTACCCATGGTGTTGAGGGGGGCAAGGTGAGTATATTGATAGCTATTACTACTACTAACTCTGTCATCATTCTGAAATTTTGTATTTGGAGTCCATGAAAAAAAAATTTCCATCAGTGTTGAGCAAATAATATATATGGCTTCTCTGGATGATCAAGATAAAAGCTCATCTCCTAATATAGTATCTATTTTTCCTATTGCAAGGAAATAGCACAGGGATTAGCAGTACTTTCACCATCATTTTTTTCTATTGATCAATTAAAAAACTTAATTTATGTTTTTACTACATAAGAATACACGCTTATTGTAGAAAAATTAGAAGATACGGGTACATGATAAGAACAAAATTAAAAACATCCATAACTTTGTACCTCTTTTAGTAGGATATTCTCTCCTTTTGTCTAAGAAAAATATGGATCTATATGTATAAACATAGCCTTTAAAAATACAATAGTTAACATAAAAATTAAATGAAAAATCCTCTGGGTAACTAAACTACTCTGGGTTTTATGGCAAAATAAGTTGGAGGGTGCAGCCAAGAGCCCCCATGGGTCCTCTGAACTGCAAGGGCATGCTCATGATAGAGAGTAGATACAGGGACATTTATCAATAACAGTGTCAATGCTTTCGTAGACTTTAACAGTACACAATACATAATACTTGTCACATATTTAATAGGTTAAGTTTGTATCATAATCTACTGATACCACACTTGAATATAAGACTTGCTTCAGGGTGTAACTGCATTCAGCACTGGATAGCATGCTAATAAAAACTGTAGCAAAAACAGTTTTATGATCCTCCATTGACTAGTGTTTTACATTATATTATCTTACTGCAGACATTTGAATTAAAGGTTAACAAACTCTGGTTAATGGGTTGTCTGAATGAATGTACAGTGCATGAATACAAGCTTCTTGCATTTTTTAATCAGTTTTGATACTACACATGCTTTGTGATTTGGGTTAAGACAGGACTGTAAGTGGGTGGTGGCTCTTGACTGACTCTTAAATAATATGAAATAGCACATTTTGTTAGACTTCCTCCAATTAAGTGCATATCCCCCATTAAAGCAATCTGTCATCATTTTAACAATGTCATTAACATCTACAATATAACTCACAGGGGCTTTGTACTTCTTTCAAAATCAGTAGCACATACATTTATATAGAAAGCTTAAAGTTCAAAAACAGATTTAAGACGCCTTCAACTCTAAGCTATGCAAGTATTTTTAATGGGTTGTATAGAAGATATGACTTTACTAAGAAAGAAAAGCCCACAGAAATTATATATCCATTAAGCTAGACTAATGATATGAAATACAAATTTTTTCTTCTAACGTAGGTATCAAGAAACATGGTTTACTGTACTATGAAATGTATTTTTGGCTAGTGAAAATAATTTAAACTACTAGGTTATTGAAAGCAAAAATTATTATGTAAAATGTATGACTTTTATATAAATGATTATTTTCAGTCTAGAAATATTTTGGAAATTTTTAACAGATAAAAGTAACACATTAAATGCCTAATAAAAAGATAAAAATTTATTAGGATATTTAGATGGTAATATCCAACTTTAAATTGCTAAAATACATCTTATTTACTACTGTGGCTTCAATAAAAAGACTAAGATTCAATAAATAATAAATACAGGGAGAAAGCTTAAGTTTATAAAATAGAGTAAATGTTTGGCTCCAGGAAGAACATCTCTTTCCCTCAAAATACCTTTATCACAGGAAAGTATGTACTATTGTATAAATATAAGTTAGAACAGGAAATGTGTTTTTTTTAACCAAGTTTTCAATATGTATAAAAGTTCTCTTAGTTTAATTTGCATTACTCAGAATAATCTACTAAACTTTGCAATTAGTTGGAGTCATGTCTTTCATCCTTATTAGAATATAAATTCCTTAAAGTAAGAATTAATATTCTGTGTCCCTTCAAAACATTTACAGAGCTTAGCACAGCACTTTGCACATTACAAATACTAAATAAATAAATGCTCTGCAATTATCTTAAATATAACATGTCCAAAATTAATTAATTATCTCTACCTTAATAGCTCTTCCTTTTTTTAAGATTCCTTATTTCAATAAATTTGCTAACCATTGAGCCTCCCAAACAAAAACCTGGGAATCATCCTTGCCTGCTTTCTGATACATGCTCTGGGGTCTCAAGGTTTGTCAAAATTCTGTCTCTGCATTAAAATCCTAACATTTCTCATCTCTGGCTTCTCTTTTCTGTCCCCACATACACCATCTTTTGCTAGGTCCTCCTTTTCCTGGCATCTATTCCAACAGTTCAGTTGCTCAATATCCTTTTTGCTTTAATGTTTGGAATATATTTGAGTTCTGTTTCCTAGGTCCCAAAACACAATCCTCTATGGGTAACTTTTGTTCAGTCCATTCAGCACTTGGTATAAGTAGTTCCCAAATTTGTTTCACAGCAACTACTCTGCAATCTCCTTTATTTCTCATTTCTTATCATTTTTTCCCCTAATTATCTCATTCATGAGTGATTCACCAGTCATTTGTGATAGAACCAAAGTCCTTAATGTTGCTTAAAAGATAAATCTACGTCATTAAGATACATTAGATTAGACAAGGGCCAAAAAGATGCTAAATTTGGGAATAAAATGCTACGGACATAGAGGGGATAATCCTTTTTTGGATTTAAAATAATATCAATAAAGATCAAATGTCTGCTTCTTCAGTGGGAGTTTTAAGACACGGTTGATGCTATTCTGGAAAGCTTTTCTCTAAAAAGTGAGTGGTCCTCAACTCAAGTGAAGTCAATTATTTTACTTCATTTTCTGTACAAAATCCTTTTCCCTTAAAATAACCATCTTAGCAAAGCAAATACTGTCACAGTGGTGAATTATTATAGTGACCAAGCTGAGTAAACTGTTTCTGAGGCTCTTTCATCTTACATCTAGACAATCAAAATCATATAAGAGAACTACATAATGAATTGCCTCTTCTTTTGGAGAAAGACATAGTACATGCCACCAGAAATATTCCCCTAAAAGTCTAATGATAAATTCCCAATTTATTCCTTCCTTCAACCTACATTTTCTAACCTCACTGGGTGCACGCCAATGGACCAGACCTGGCCCACTTGCTTGCTCCTATACCTCATCAGTAGACAGAATCAGATTCTCAAACAAGAACAAAGGCAACCAGCATATTGGGTTTAGTGATCATGTGTTCATTTATGTGATCACATTGGATTCAAGTGAAGATTATTCATTAATCTCCATAGCAAGATAGCAGAAATGAAATATCACACAGCCTGAAATTAAAAGACAAGTCAATTTCATGTATTAGACTCACACTATTTGAATCTTTTAAAGTCACTCAACTCTCTGGCTTTAAGTTTTCTCATTGAGTAAGCACTAAGCATTTCTTTGAGTAAGCATTAAGTAAGATACTAATATCTAACACTTAATAAGTATTTCATACCTGCATGATACTCTGCACAATTGTTGCATCAATTCTCACAACAATCGTAAAAGACAATACTCCCAAGACTCAGGTATTATTACACCATTACATAGAAAAGATATCTGAGGTTCAGAGAAATAAAGACATTTGCTAAATTTCCAGTATACAGTAGGGTGGAGTTTAAACCTGCTACATCTGATTCAAGGGCCAGGTCCTTTCTACTACATTACTCACTTATGACATAGCAGAGGAGGAATCCCTACTACATTCAAGGTAAAAACCCAGCTCTGTAAGCCTGCCACTACTATAAATAAATGGTGCAAGAAAATGTACACTTGCTTAACAAAGAAAATGTCCTTATCCAGAACTAAATTATGGAGCTTCACTTAATTTATAACATTTGGGAAACAATAAAATCTTGATCTTCCTTACAATTGAAAACATTTTCAAATGACTACAGGAAAAATTACAAGAACCGGAATCCATTTATTTGAATTTTGAAAGCAAGGAGTAGACTATTTGAAGGAAAGGTGTAGACTCCATAATTGCATGAAATACTTTGCTAACTTAACATCATTAACTTTCTTATCTTCATATTAAAACTTATATCTAGAAAACAGCTCAATTCACAATTTTTTGTGTCAGTGGGTTGAGAGAATTAAAAATCTAAGTATACACATTTTTTTCATTATTTATGAAACAACCAACATAGTTCATTAGGTTGATTTTGTTAATTCACTGACTTTGAACTCAAAGCTATGGGTTTTAAAATTTAAATTATAAGTTTAGACAGCTTGTACCTGCCAATGTGCACAGTCATTTATGCATTCATTTACTTTTCTATTCCACAATAGCCTTTGAACATCTGCTATGGGCTGACCTCCCTGAGAAAGGTATAACAGATGTAGAAGAATGTATAAGGCCTGACCCTATACCATTCAGGGTATGGGAAAATGACATGGAGTGGGTGGTACTTCAGAAAGAATAAGCAAATTGTAAATGCTCTGATTTCCCATAGAGGTTTTGATGGATACAACTCATTAGACCCTCTCTAGAAGAATATAATCTTTAACTGCAGAAAAATATTTTGTGGATTTCAGTAGAATTGCCATTGTGTATACCGAAGCTATGCCTGAACAGCATTCTGAATTTTGAGTCTATAATAAACACATGGTCTTCAAACTGGGATTGAGCATAACTGTCAATATTAAGTGATTTATGATCACCTTTAGATAATCAGCAATCATGTTCTATTGATTGACATGCCAAGTCCTTGATAGCACCAGGTATTATGGCTAATGCAAATAATTATTTTTCCTGTGAGTTTAATTAAGGGTCTTCAGACCGATGTAATTAAAGCTGCAGTGGCATTTGAAATGCATCACCTAAATAAAGCACTCTAAGGTTTACCCTAGCAAGATTTGTAAGACATCTAAGTAATTGCAATTTGTGTTATTTTATTTATTTTATTCCACATGTTACTTCCCTGAAGGAATCAATGTCTCTGCATATGTAAATATATATATATATATATATATATATACACATATATATATATATACACACATATAGCCATATTATCAGCAAGTATTTCATTATTTTTATGAACAAAACTATTAACTAATTGTACATCAACATCAGATATAGGAGCAAATGCTTATTCATTATTTAAATTTAGGAATTCTCATGCCCATTATCTATCTATTAAGAGTTACAAGTTCCAAATTGAGAATTCCACGTTAATCGCATGCCTTATAATGAGATTATTTGTTATCCCTAGCCTTCTTCAACAGCACTGATTAAACCTCTCAGTATACTTGCTAAGTTGATATTTTTTACCTATTGTCTTCATACCTAGTTCAGTGTGGTATTAAACAGCAAACTAAAGAGTATAATTTATTGTTAATTTTGTCCTATAGATTTCCTTGGTGCTTAAAATTCTCTGACATGCAGAGGTATTCCACAGATGATAAAGAGAAAACATTAATGCCACAACATAGGAACCATTTAGCTCTCTGCAATCAAAATCAGATTATGCCTCCACACCAATCCTAGAACACATAAATGACTGTTAGGTATGCTATTGCTATACTTTATTATATTATTGAACTCATTTCAAACTTATCAATTTTTCATGTCATATATATATGTAAATTATATATATATATATAAAATTACCAATTCAGGTAATGTAGGTAACCTCCATTCTATTTAGGAAACCAAGGTTTAAATGGCTATATAATGATGATGTAGGACTCAAACCCAAACAAATGATCCAAACCCTGCAAAAATAATCTATATAACACAATCTCTCTGTTTAAGAGTTTGAGTTGAAAGTTTAAAAGTTTAAGAGTTGAATAGGAGTTACTTTAATGAAAGGTTAATTTTTCTAAATGAGTGCCAGAAGCAAAATTAAAATTAATAAGCCACCAAAATATTGTCTTGAGTTTCCCTAGGTTCTGATTAATTCCATTTATATTTCAAGAGATTTAAAGACAATAAAAACCAAATAGTGACTCTGAAACACTGTTTTATACCTGTGCTTACTAAAACTCTAGCAGTAAAGAAATATTTGTATCATAACATCATAGAAATATAGTAAACTCATCATAAGGTTGTTTTATTGAAGAAGCCATTTTTTCAAATTAAATAGATATGAAGGAACAGATGTACAATAAAAGGAAACCACACACTTTATTTGTTCCTATTCTGATTTCCCACATGATCTGCTACAAAAATACATAACTACTTCCTGTTCTGATTACCTTTGAGCATACCACTAAACAAAATTTTTATATCCAGTGGCTGTCTTTAATGTAGAAAATAAATATTGTATTCACAGAAAGAAATACAAGATTTCAATCCTCAACTCATTATCTTTTTGGTAGGATGTTCACAACTACCCAAATGCTCAATAATGATTTTTATTGTATTCAACATTCACTTCCCAATTTTTTTTCAAATCTACAGATGGAATTTATTTTAATGCCCTAGGAAGTCATTAAGATTATCCCCACTTTACAAATAGGGAAACAGAGTCAAAGGACTCTGTAACCCATTTAAGTGAACAGATTTACAAACACGATAGTACCTTACAAGTGATTATGTGCTCACTTTGCTTTCCAAATTGTCATTGAAGTAACTACCCATGCATAAAAATGATGCCCATATCAGCACTAGAAACTGTCCATGAGCACCTCACACATCAAAGTTCTTAAATTGTCTGCTAGCTGCAGACATTATTGGAATAAAGAGGGTCCAGCTCATTCTTTAACCACTGTGGAACATCTGAAAAGTTCGCAGGTGGAATCCCAACAGGAATCCAGAGAACATTCTAATTTGATTGGGTGAAGACAACTGGCAGCTTTATAGACTAGAGACCACCAACCACCAACAGAGCAGTGATCACATGGCAAGGCTTTTCTCCTGCTGTGCACATCCAAGAATGAAAGCATTGCATGGCTGGCTCCTGCTGAGAGTAGGTATAGTGAGTTTAAAACAGAACCTCCAAATTCTTTGCCACTCTTCCCATCAATTTGCAATTGCTCTGTTTAAATGTTGGTACATATTTTATTCCTTCATATTGATCTACTCAGAGTATCAACATGTTTTCCTATGCTAAGAGATATTCTTTGCTTTGTTTTTTATTTTGCTATCCTTACTGAGGGAGGTCTAGGCTTGTTAATGTTTAAAGACTGAATGGATTTTTTCTGAGAAAATGTGATTCTACCATTCAGGTCCAGATGAAGGGATAGGAGAAAGTTAATAGCTATAGTTTTACTTCACAGTTTCAGAAATTCAGTAACAGTATTGGGTACAGACAGTGGGGAGATTTACCTTCGTACTAAAAACACCATAAAATTGAGCCTGGAGCATTGCCCCATTATTTTTTGGGTTGGTTGTTCATGTGGTTACCCTCTGCTAGATAAGGGATATAGAAGGTGATAAAATACACAAGGATCCACACTCAGACAAAACAAAATAACACATAGGAATTTCCAAATTTAAAGATAAATAAAGAACAAAAAGAGCTGAATATAAGGAAGGAGGAGGAAGGAGAAGAAAAATGTTCTGACCTGAAGAAAGACCTGGGGTTAAAGGTAGAAATATATCAACAGTTAAAACTGTGAGTGGTAGGAGGCCCAGACCATCACAAAGGAGACAGAAGAATCAGGTAATGAGAAATAAAAGTATCAGTTGCTCAATAAAGCTGATTCAAGAACCTGTCTTAAATCACAGGCTACAGTAGTGTTCTTAGATCATTTGTGAATCTGCCAGCTATGCCCACATAGTCACTAGCACAGCCATGTGACTACAAACTTCCAACATAGAAACTGGCACTTACCCCAGAAAGTACACGCCCAGAAACACCAGCCATAGATCCTCCACACAGCAGGCTGCGTCTAAAAAAAGAGAGGAAGAGACAGAAATGTTCAGATGAGGCTGATCATCATGTACAAATTCACAAATCAGAAAAGTAACTTCTCCCAAGGAACTGGTTAGAGAATGGGATGAGGACTACTTCAAGGGGACCGAGAGTACTACCCAAGACCTCTGACAGCATGGTGAGACAAGGGAATAGCCTTTCCTCCCGCCCTGTAAACACATTAGGCAAAACAGATCGAAAAGATCTGTATGTTTGGATAACTCTTGCCATTACAATGATGAGGGAAAATTCATGCATCTATTCAGGCAGAAAACAAGCAAAAAACACACTATCTCTGAAAGGAAAAGGAAAATCAAGTTGTCCACAGTTTTTTTTTTTTTTTCTGTTAACTCTCTGGGATAAGTGGAATCAAAGCTATAGAGTTTTGAGGGAAAATATGATAGTGAGCCAAGATGCAACAAAAATACATTGCCAAGCATAAGAAAAATAGACATTGTCAGGAATGCAGAGCTGAAAAACTATCACCTGCATTATATTCTTTAAAAATTACTGAATAGCAATTCTCCAGCTGATGGAGAGATGAATCTAACACACTTAAAAACGTGAGCCATCGTACAATATTATAAAGGGACATTGGTAATAATAAAAGAATATTGGTAGCACACATGTTGTTTGAAAATTTCTTGTAATACGTCTATCAAACTTAATACAGCCAGTGATTCGGTGTCACTGAGTCACTGGCATCATTGACACTGAATCACCGACTCAATGGACATGAGTTGGAGCAAACTCTGGGAGATGGTGAAGGACAGGGAGGCCTGGCGTGCTGCAGTCCATGGGGTCGCAAAGAGTCAGACACAACTGAGCGAATGAACAACAACAAAATTTAATGCAAATATAATAAATATTGAAAGAGATAATATATACGCTCAAGTAAATAATAACAAAGATTTTTAAATCTAGAATTATTTTGTAGTCAACTATAAACTTCAGTGTAAGGAGGAGGAGGGGAAAGCAACTAAACAAAGGGCAAGTATCTAAAATTATTTTCTTAGAATCACTAAAAATTGCCTCATTTTTCATTTAATTACCAGAAAAATGTTTTTAATATCTTAGGGACTACTAATAGCATATATTTTCCCATATTTCCAAGGACCAAAGGATAAAAAGCTTAAACTACATGAATACTGAAAAAAAGAAAAAAATCTTTTGAGTTGTGGGTTTAAAAAGATAACCACAACTTAGATGATGGGCTATGTAAAAGTTAATAAAAATTAAAAACAGTATCTATAAATTAGGTAATTTAGAAAAACATATACTTACTATATGTATCAGTGTTTTTAATATAAAAAGAAAAAGAAAATAAAGAATTGAAAATTTAATGATAACAAGAATAACTTTAAAAAGTAGACAACAATAAAAGAGAATTCCATATAAAATAAACATTTTCTTTCAAAAAATGTAAAATTAAAAATTATGTCAAATCTATACAAATACAAAGAGAAAATAGAAAAATCAGAAATTATTTTAAATCATTAAAGAACTCTCAAGCAAAACTTTTGAAAAATCCAATGACATGGTAAATTTTCTAGGAAAATTTAAAATACCAAAATCAATTCATAGAAAAAGTAGATAATACTTTCCTAAGAAACTTTTATAAGTTGTCAAGACATTATATTCAAATACATCTTCATACTTGATATATTTATAGATTAAGCTTTCAAAGAAAAAATGGTTCTCATATCATATAAACAATTCCAAAAACTAGAAGAAAAATATCCATAATTCTTTCTTATATAGTTAGCATAATGAAAAATTGGCAAAGATTGTATATTAAAAAGCCACAGAGGCTGAGAGCTAAACTTAAGCTTACTCTTGAATATATAATAACATGCACGTGTGTGCGCTCACCAAACTTTATATATATATATATACACACATCCATACTCACACACATATCTGAGTCCTTTGGTTTCTTTGTTTTAAGCAAGTGTCATACTCATAGAATGCATCTGTAAGGATTTCAGGTAAATCTTTGATGAAGCTTCCAATGAATTTATAAATTATTGGTATGTTAATAATTTTATCTGTCAAGTTGTTCCATCTAAGAGTATGGACTCTTTGTATTTTCTACAATTTTTGCATCCTTTAATACAGTTTTATTCATTCCCCACAGAAATCTAAGGGCTGCTTTGTTTAAATATAGCATACACTTTACCTTTTCTTAATATTTTAAATGGAATTTTGTATCTGTTAAATTTTCTGGTTGCTTGTGATAATTGATTTTTTGTTGATTGTCACAAATCAGTCTTATATCTGGGAATAGTCTTCCCATCAATAATATTGGATAAATTTTTTTTAATGTGGAAAAAATGTAAAAAACTGAAAAAGGCATAATTCTGGATCTATGTCAGACAAAAGACATTGGAATATGAGAATGAAACAAAACATTCACCAATTACAGACTAACAAATATTTGTAAGTACTATGAATGTATGTAATTGGAACAGGAGAATGAGTTCAAGAGGAAACAGCAACAATTAACAAACTTTTAAAAATTCACTAGGCCTAAATAACTGGGTTTTTAAAAGATTTATTAATAACAACCTGGAAATAAAATTTTATATGCTATCAACATGAGAAGTGGGAAGTGAGGGGACAGGTGAGTGAAAAGGTATGCTACTGTTCTTGACTTACACAGGTGGAGAAAGGATATAATGACTAAATTATTATAGGCAAATATAAGCTCAAATATGTTTATTAAAAACCTATAGGTAGAAGCCGAGGAGTGAGCCAGCTGTGTTGACATATTCAGCATGACTGGCAAGAGAGTAAAATATTTAACATGCACTTTTGAAAACAATGTGAACATACACAAAATATGACCTAAATTCTACATCACATCCAAGATGAATCCTGCAGTTCACTCAATAAACATATCATGATCAAGATTTGTGAAATGCAACAAAGGAAAATCTAAAAATGTAAATTATATAATAGTTATGTAATAAAACTATGTAACATCCTAGTTTATACTGAAAATAATTTGGTAAATGGTAACATTATAATTGTAAGAATGACTCTTTGCAAACTAGAAATCCAAAGGGATGTTCTTGATTTAAAAGGTATGAACAAAAACCCATG